>NC_084556.2:21502500-21697500 GCF_033978685.3 Nerophis lumbriciformis
ACATGCCACTGCAGCTTCACCACCTCCAAATGACAATTCTTAAAGCATTAAACTAGATCATTGAGCTTTTACGGCACACACGGCTGTCTGTAATTAAACAGTAGGCCATAAAATGTCATCTGATCTTCACTCTTCTTTTGAGTGGAGAGTATTCACTATAACTGCCTTTGGCGCTATAATTCTGTTGGTGTTATTTCCATCTGATTACTTTCCAGTTATGCAAACACAACTGTCCGTAAAAAACATGCTAAATAAAATTAACTGTATAATACATTTTATTAGGTAAAGTGTACTGAACATTGATCTAATTGCATGTTATGAAATATTACTTAAAATATGAATTTAAACTGCCTCGCACACTGGAAAAAAAAAAAAAGAAGCATTTTATGCCCTACCTTAATATTTTGTGTTACTTTCAATGTTAATAAAAATAACAAACAAACACTTAAGTTCCATGCCACATTTAAGTCATGTCCCTGGGTTTTCACTCTGTCATGTGTTGAGAGTTACAACAAAAAATGGTATAGCCATTCAGTGGAAGGACCGAGATATTTGTTTGTGTAAACCAACTGCCGCACACAAAAGGGTGAGCGTCTGTTACAACATGCACCCTTCAGTGTCACCTGTGCTATCACTTTCCTGACTAACACACAACATGGTGGTGCTGTTTGTAGAATTGACTTAAATATTCTCGCACGGCCCGACGCACTCCACAAACATGTGGTGTTTAAATGAATCACCATAAAATGTGATCACACCGTAACGGGACAGACAAGCACGTGCATGTCAAATTTGACTAAAGTCAGGCCAGGATTTCACAACGAATTGTCCATAAGTAGGGATGAGTACCGAATTTGGTACTCTCATAGGAACAAACCGAATCCATTCGGTACTACTGGGTATCGGTTCACTTAAAATCAAACGCTGCCATATTTCGATACGTTTGTTGCTTGTGACGTCATGTCCATTTGCAGGCTAAACACAAACAATTGGCAAGGCAACAATCACTCAAGCAGCACTCAAAGCAGACTCAGACAAACTGCCTTTAAGTAATATTGCAATTTTCAATGCTAAACAAGCAAGTATGTATGCCTGATAGAACATACTCAAATGTAAAGTTAGGCTCCATGTTACAAAATGTGCTTGCTGATGCTAATTTACATTGGCTTTGCTATTAATATGCTACTGTTTAGCATGAGTGATTTTGAATGGCGATTTCAACACCTCCAAATGAATGAAAACTATAACTGACGTGCACTGTACAATCAAAGTTTGTAATAGGTTCAATACTTGCAGTATAAACACTTTGTAGAGAACACCATTAGAATAGACAGGCATACAAAGACTACTTCCTAGCTAGGCAAGACACCGTAGTGTATACACTACGGCCATCTAACGTGTAAGTGCATCTGCATGCAAAGTCTACTATATACTATTTGCAAATGAGACTCAGAAATGTCATAACTTAGAAAACAAGATATAACAACTGGACAGCACAGTTATAATTAGCCCATGTTTAAATGTTACAAAAAAAATGCTATTAAAAAATACCATTTATTAACTCAAGTACTGGAATTGAGTACTGGTATCGATCACCAGGTGCCGGGAATTGCTACTTTTACATTTTTTATTTATGGCCATTTTACTATTTTTTTGGATATCCTTTTTTTATTCCTAGAAAATAATAGCGCTAAATATATCCTGTGGTGTACCCCAGGGATCAATACTAGGACCAAAAGTGTTCAATCTTTATATAAATGATATTTGTAAAGTTACAAAAGATTTAAAGTTAGTATTATTTGCGGACGATTCAACAGTGTTTTGTTCAGGAAAGAACACACAGAAGCTAATAAAAATAACAAAAGAAATTAACAAATTAAAAAGACTAGACTATCCTTAAACCTCAGTGAAACTAAAATAATGCTATTCGGTAACCGTAGAAGGGAAAGTCAAACACAAATAGACGGAATAGAAATTTAAAGAGTAAATGACCCAAATTTCTAGGTATAATGATTGATAATAAAACAAACTGGAAATCTCAAGAAACATGTCAATAATGAATAAAGCTAAACATGCAAACCAAAAATCACTCCATATTCTCTACTGCTGGCTAGTGTTACCATATCTGAGTTATTGTGTAGAAATATGGGCAAAAAACTACAAATGTGCACTTCAGTCACTAACAGTGTTACAAAAAAGATCAGTTACAGTTATACATAATGTTGCATATAGAGAACATTCAAACCCTTTATTCATTGAATCGGAAATACTGAAATTCCAAGACATAGTGCATTTGCAAACAGCTAAAATGATGCACAAAGCAAACTATAACCTGCTACCCAAGAATGTACAACAATTCTTCTCAACAAAAGAGGGGAAATATAACCTTTGAGAAAACTGCAATTTAAACATTTGTATGCACTAAATTGGCCCTAGTGTGTGAATGTTGTCTGTGAAGAGGTGGCGACTTGTCCAGGGTGTACCCTGCCTTCTGCCTGAATGCAGCTAAGATAGAAAGGGACAAGCGGTAGAAAAAGGATGGATGGATACACATACATCACTTTACTATATCTGTATGTGGAATTAAATTATGGAATGGATTAAGCAAATAAAGCAAACAATGTACTAATATGATCCACTTCAAGAAACTCTTCAAACTTAGTGTTTACAAAGTACAAAGAAGAAAAATCATGATAACCATTCTGAATTTATTCCATACATCCATTCATTTTCTAAATAATCTTATTTATCTTACCATATGAAATATAACTTACTTAACTCATTATTATTTATTTATAATGTTATTACTTATGGAGTATATTGTGAATACATTGAGAACAGTAAGTGAACAATGTGTTAGCAACTGCCATGTAAAGGAAAAGGGGAAGCTCTGCTTCTTCCTACTCCTTTTTGAACATGTTGAATTGAGAAACTGGAAATTGTGATGCATCATGTTGTATGCTGGCATGTTTGAGATAAACTCAAACACAAATAAAACATTTTCCTTGTTTTTAATGAATACTTGGACCTACTACGATACTGTATTTTAATGTTAGTCATTATGGTGGTACTTGGAGAGCCAAGTGTTTTCTGTTTATTCATTTATTTAGCACATTTGAAAACAACCCCAGTTGGCTAAAGTGCTGTACAATAAGAAACAATTAAAACAAATAGTGCAAGCAGTGTCACATTTACATTGTAACACAGAAGGATGAATTAAAATACAATAGTAAAATATACCTTAAAAAAGTGCTAAATATATTATATAAAAATACTAAAATTTAATAAATAAATAAAAATAAAACGACCATGATGTCCTGCCTAACTGGAATTGAACACCATCGAGTAAAAATATGTTTTTAGCCATTTGAGAACCACTTTCCATGTTTACCTTTTGTAAATGACTTCACTAAAATACAAGAAAAGACCAACCTTGTGTACTTGTTGGAGGGCATTTAGATGTTAGCTGTCCAGTTTTGCACATGTAAGCGCACTGCAGGACTGCTTGTATCGAACATTTTAGATGCAAGCTGATATCATCTGATACTTGTTTTTTGCTGATATTGGGTCGATATTCAATGTCAGTATCAGATTGGGACACCCCTAAGCTAAACATCTGCTTGTCACATTGACTCAGGATATCAAATCAGGAAAACATTTATAAATATGAGGCATTTATACATGAACATTCTTATACAGTATATTTACTGTAGTCATCAATGTGACGTGGCCCACAATGAAAAGGAGTTTGACACTCTTGCCGTAAGTCAATGAGCATTTGTCTAAGGATGCCCAAACGTTGAGGATCTGTAATACAATTGCATGTCTTCCAACTGCAACTCAATGGAAACACTCATAAAACTCACTGTGGTTATTAGCTAGCAGCCTCGTGGTGTGGTTGTAGGAAACCAAACTTATTCAAGAAACACCACTTTCTCATGCTTTGGCATGATATGCAGAGTTTGTCATACTGCATACCAGTAGGTCAATGAAACATTGTTTCTGTTCTTAACCGTGTCCAAAGTCCAACGTGTGCTCTGTGACCATATCAACATGGACAATAGAGACAACTGACGGCCAGTTCTAGTCTTACTGATTAACCCAAATAGTGGAAGCTTGAGGATGGGTTAAGTTTAATTCAATATGCCCATGCGGACCACATGACTCATGACTTTTTCAAGTGCTCTCAACAAACCGAGGATTGTCTGCGGTGCAGGAATGAGTCACATTTACCCGTGCTGCCTATCCCAGACTTTTTGTTTGACCACGTTATCTACTTGTCATTCCACCTCCCACACCCTAACAACAGAGGGCAGGTAGACAAGGGCAGCACAGTTCCCATGCAGGGTCACTAGCGATACGAGCCAGACGGAGGAAGGAGTTTTTTTTACTAAGACCAAGAACTCTTTTTTCCCCCCTGTTGTCGTTTGCTGTCATACTTGTGACAACATGTGCACTGGAAGGTGTTCAAGTTGCATTGCTGTGACTTTGTACCCGTTGGCACTCATATCCATAATTTGTAATATTGTGTTGTTCTTTCCTGATGCCAACACCAAGTATGCCAAAGACGGACATATTACTGAGGAGGTGAAGTACATGGGAGGACTCGTCGGCGGCGGAGTCATGGTGAGTTGTTTTCAACATGTCTGTGGCGTCCCATGGCGGGTGTGACTGACCACGTGCTCTTGTGCATTCCTTTGTTAACGTTACTAGTAAGTGTAAGAAATGTACCGGTACTTAAATCAACATGTAAAACAGGTATACATGTAACCATATGCTGAACAGCAAAGTATTTGACCTGGTTTGTATTTTGTTTTCCTCAGGTAGGCACATATAAGAGCAAAATTAACATTTCACTGTACCATGTTCTAACAGTATGCATTATTTATATTCATATATTTTTCTATCTTCTTGTGTTTCTCTATAAATGCATGTTGAGAGAATTTTATTTGAAAACATGTGCAGTATTAAATTCATATAAAAAATATTTTGGCTATAATATATACATTTTTATTCATTATTTTCTGAAATCTAAGTTTAGAAAAAAAACATTTAATTAGGATTTAGTTCTTGCTAGTCCTAGTATGACAAGCCTGTGCACTCACTATAGTCAACCGTATTTGAAAAGTATTTATTTTACTCTATTTACAAGTTTAAAACATATTGACTATGTTAACAGTCAATATGAGCTGACTTATTACAGTATATCACACCATACTCGCTTATATTATATTGTAATTTATATTATTTTACTTGTATATATTTAATACATTTTAATACATTTTGTTTTGCTACAAATATATAAAATAATTAGGCTATTGTGTTTGTTCTTTTTTTTTTTCCAGTTTTTTTTATTCAAACCTGTGTTCTTAGTATTCATATTTCATTAAAATTCAAAGCTTATTTGAACATTATATATGTGTTCTTAAACATATTGACATTGTTAAATTATTGCTTTTCCGACTGTTGCTATATATTTTCATAACTTTTTATATATGAATATTCATATATTCATATTTATATATGTTTAACACATCTGGGGGGGAAATTTGCTTTTTTCTAGGCTATTATAGATTTATTTTCTTGCTTTTTACTTTTCATGTTTCAATAAAATTAACACTAAACAGTAAATATATTTATTTCGGAACATATTGACATTGTAAAAATTAATACTTTTCTGAGAGTTGATATATATTTTAATGATCTGTATGTATATCTTATCCATTTAATTCATCTATAAATGTGGGAAAATAATATTTTAATATATACAAGTATTTTTTTATTTTAATAGATTTTAGTAAAAATTTTGGTTCTCATGCTTTCATAATAATCAATACAAAAGATAACTTATTTGAACGTTACTCTATTTATATATGTATTTCTCATGCAAAATAAGACTTATTTAAAAGAATGGTTTCAGAGTTGAAGTGTTCAATCATTTGATACTATGAAGGGAGTTACATTATTCAGTATTTTTGAGTTACAATGGGGAAAAAACATTAAAAAAATGTTTGATTTAATATCGATGTGTGCCAGGTGTTGCTGCCTGCACTTTACATCCACTTGACAGGAAAACAAGGATGCTGTGGGAATCGCTGTGGGGTAAGTGGAAATTAATTGAATCACAATAAAAAGTTCAATATTAAACTATAGAAAATGTGTTTGTGTGTAAAGTTGTGTTGTTTAGCCGTGTGACAAATGTGTGTAACGTGATGCAGGCTACTTTTCAAGAAAAAATGTGAGGAATGTTCTAAATGGACCTTTAAGGGAGTGTTGTCTTCTGGTTCATCAATCTTCTTAGACACATTCACTTTGACCAAGATGTTCCTGAACTTTGCTTATCTTTGAAACCTCCTCAGATGTTCTTATCGATTGCATTCGCTGCAGTGGGCGTGGCCGGGGCCTTGTACAATTTGAGCGTGGCCGCGCTCGGTTTGAAGAATGGTCCCCTTTGTAAAGTCCTCCTGATATGGAGCACGCCTTTCAAAGACAGGTAAAACCCTGATGTGGTTGGTTCTAGGGGGTGAAAATCATGCGATACTTTCAGTAGCCATTTTGTAAATATTGGGACTGCATGACCTCTTGACCATTCCTCCAAATCTGTTATCTGCTTGTTGTAACTATCAAAAGTCAGTTAAAAACTTTTTTTTCAACTCTAAATCTAATAATACGTATATTGAAATACTTAAAATCTAAGGCACATTTATTTAGTTTTTTTTTTACAAGTCAGAGATGACTCATATTTCGGTAACTTGAGTGAGTTTTTAACATAGAATTAGCAAATACATGAAATATAGCCACAAGACTTTCATGCTAATGGCATGTTGACACAAAGCAACAAAAAGTATTTTGAAAATAACAATATTAGGTATTTCGATAACAGGACTGTGCTGAGTTTAACCCTTTGTCATAATGAAATATAATTGAATGTACAAGGGGAAAAAATGAGTAAAACTTGTTGGTCTTCCCATGGATCTGAATGATCCAACTTCCTGTGGACCATTTCACAATTTTTATACGAGGCAATGTGTTTTAGGGTAACAGGACTGAGTGACAACCCAGTGACAATACAAAATTGTGAACTTTAAATTAATAGTGGCCTATATACACAATTTACAATTTCTAAATAATTGTAATCATTTTTCATGGTAAAATGTTTTATTTTTAGGAATCTGGGATCGGCAAAAACTGTTATTTTACCCCAGTATTCAATTTAGTTTAAATTAATATTTAAAAAAACATTGCGATCAGATTAGGACTGGCTATTGGCAAGGACTTTGAGTGGGACACCTCTGCTTTACACAAGTCACGCACATTTTGCGTGAACAAGCGCATGTAAAATGTCAACTGACGAATGACAGGGCACTTCATTTGAAATTTTACCAGTTTCCTAGCCTCTTCCTGCTCCGTCACTGTAAAAAATAGAATGGCACATTGTACCCTACATTAAAGGTTCCTCCTCCTGTGGTGTGCAACAGTCTCGTTTCTCAATCAAACACGGCGACCATCAAGAGCCGTATTTTTTTCCCACCGTCAACCACTTCCAGCCTTCACAATGATAGCGCGACACACGTCACATCCGGTCCAACTGCGCTAACAAAAAATGGCTTACACTTTAAATTTTGATTCTTGATGTTCCTATCATTTACAGTAAAATAGTTTAATGTGCAGCTTGAAGAGTTTATGCGGAAGGCCTGTGCTAATATACCCTCCCTGTGTGCTCAGTGACTACCTGACTGAGGACACTTGGTGGGTGAAGTGCACCGAGCCCAGGAACATTGTGCAGTTCAACACTGGACTCTTCGGCACCCTGCTGGCGTGCGGCTGTCTGCAGCTGGTCCTGTGTGCCATCCAGATGATCAACGGCCTCTTTGGCTGCCTGTGTGGAACCTGCAGCAAAAAAACAATTATCTAGAAGACTCTGTTCTGACAGGTTGGAATCTTGTCAGCTGACATGTTATTACTATTCCAGATGTCAGTGTCTTTTTGTTTGCAGCTTCCATACGCCCTCTGCTGGCCCACTTGACTACTTCACTAATTTCACCAGATGTCCTACTAACATAGGTATAATTCACATTATGCTATCAATTGTTCATTGTTCTGCATTAGAATGCACGTGATAGCAGTTGTATTAAAACAAGCACAAGGCAATGCTTCTACAGAGAAATGTTTATTAATTTTCTAACTACAATACCAAGGTTGTTATATATAATGTACACAACTACTTCCAGCTGTTGGCATTTTTGTTAATAAAACATCTATATTAAAAAGGAATATGACTTGAGAATTGTGTACTGCAAAAAGAATGGAGCAACCCTGTACACAGAGAGCAATTAGCACAACACTAAGTGACATTTGGAGGGGAACAAAAGGCAAAAAGACTATTTAAAAGGCAAGTTTTGTGTTGAAACGACAATGGACAGAAGGCAAACAATTGAGTTGTGTTGGAGTGTTTTGGCAGAGCTGACAAATGATTTGGCTTGTAAGAAGTCATTGGCATCAAATACACTAGAAAATCAGTTTGTGCAATAATGACACTACTTCTAAAACCAAGTGAAGAGAGAGATCAAATGTATCAGACCAGTGAGCACCTTTACTTTAAAATCGTTGTGCGTTAAAAAGGAGTGTTTGTACTTTAAGTAATATTTATGTATTGAGGTAGGCGAGGATGGAGTGCGGACAATTCCACATGATCTGTCTCTCTCAAGTACTGGCAGTAGAATCTCTTGAGGGCACTCCCATGTGTTAGCGCTAAAACAAATAAAATACTTTGAAAGGATGTAAACAAGAAATGTAGATCCTTCACGTGGTTCAACATCAGTGGGAGTTTTCATGAGCTAATACACTTCAAGGCTTGTTGAAAAAGTCTGCATCATTCACTCAAACTGCTTCATCATGATTTTGCGACTGGCCTCGTAGCCCAGGAAGAGGGCTCCGTTAGCAGGAAAGGTGCGCACCATGGTGGGGGTGAGACCCGAGTAGAGTGCTCTCATACCTAAAAATCAGAAAGAAAGCTGAAGAGAACTGGGATGCATTAAAACTGTAGTCCTCAACTGGTTTGGCTGTGGGCTGTCACCCTTGATGACAAGCAACTACTCACATTTGTCTCAATTAAATATTTCTAAAATGTATTTCCTAATAATTTTAAAAGACTATAGTTTACAGCTGATACAACTCAGTATCTCATAGAATCTGAAAAATGGACCAAAATATCAATATTGTAAACTACTAGTTCACACGCTGAATAAACAAACTGTAAAAACTGAGCCTTTAATTGGTTAATTTTAAAGAAACAACTTTTGCACCACACTCTCATTTGTTGAGGTTGCGTGATGTAAACGATATACAGTAAATGATGTAATGATAATGTATGTTGATGACACATTCTAGCTGTAACGGCGACAAGCAAACAAAAGTGTCTTTAATGCAGAGTCCTTGCTAACAAGCTAGCGGCTAATGTACCTCACAGTGCATCTTCTAAATCACTAATCCTTGCCTCTATAGCAGCAAATGACATGTGTTTTTACAAGTATCATTATCACTGGAAAACTAGAGGACAAGTAACAGATAAACATGCTACATTGTATTATGATGCAAAAAAAATATTATCGCAAGAGGCTGCAATGTATATCGCAATATAGATTTTAAATGAATGCCCATCCCTAAAATTCACCAGTCACCAGTTAAAGACCACTGCATTAGACCACAAAACAGCTGTCAAGATGGTCAGCTACTGTACCTTCAGTGCGTGCGATGGTCATAAAGGTTTTGAAGAATCCACCCTGTTTACCCGTCATGGACATGACCTGGATGCGAGACTTGACACAGTCCATCGGGTAGACCACCAGCCAAAGACACGCCCCTCCCAAACCACCGCTGAATACAATTGGAGCCACGCCTACACAACATGCACAGTGAGACATAGAAACATGGAACAGCCCGCAATTGGGCTTTCATGATTATACTTCACCTATGTCGTCTTTGTCACACTTCATGTAGTCGGCAAAGGTGCTGCGGCTGAGCTCGTAGGCGCCAAAGAAGCAGAAGTAACCGGGGACCTCTCTGGCGATGGTTGTGGTCAGGCCCTGAAAGAAGCCTTGCGGCCCCTCGTTCTTCATGATGGACTTTATCACCGACCACACCGAGCTTCAGAGAGAGGGCACATGAGCTACGTACAGATCAGCCGAACAAGACAATCAACAAGAAATCCCCTTTCCTGACATAAACCTTTGCAAATTGTGTCGAAAAACTAAATACTTTTGTCAATTTAGTGTTTGTATTTGAATAATAAAGATGTGTCAAATAAATGAATAAATACATTTGCTTTCTAATTAACTAAGTTTTGGGGTGATCAAGGCAAAAGGGTTGCACTTCTTTGCAGAAACCAGCAGAGCGAACTGATGCTCTTTCCAGGTCACTGGTGTGTGAGAGTGACCGGAAGAAAAGCTCTGACTCACTCAGCCCTGGCACCAAACGACTCAGAAGTCCTTTGGTGCTACCTGTTGGTTTGCTTGTTGAATTGCTAGACAAACAAATATTATTCCAGCTATCTCATACTGTAGTGGGGTCAGTGTGGTATTTTCTCATCCAGCCAGTTGTCATAACAATGGCAATAACATACAGGACATGCCCAATAGACGAACAGAGAAAAAATAGAGAATCAAATACCAGAGGTGGGACCAAGTCCTTGTTTTGCAAGTCACAAGTAAGTCTCAAGTCTTTGCCCTTGAGTCAAGTCCCGAGTCAAGACAGGCAAGTCCCGAGTCAAGTCCAAAGTCAAGACTGGAAAGTCTCAAGTCAAGTCCCAAGTCCTGCATTTTGAGTTTCGAGTCCTTACAAGTCCTTTTAACCACAGACTAATATATTTACACAGATTGTGTATGCTTTTAAAACGCTGTATTTATTTATTAAAACAAGTGCATTTGAAATTGCAGGAAAAAAAATAGTGCTGACATTGCACTTCATAATAGCACTATTAACCAGTCATTTTAAACATTTAACTCATTCCTTTACAGAATAAACACATTTGAAAAAACAAGTGCCACTGTACTTATTTGCACAAAAGTGTTAACATGGTATTTCCATGGCATATTGCATTGTAACTAGTTCCTCTTACCTTATCTCATTGATCACATATCATACTGTATGTGTGTTTATGTGTGCGTACACATGAAAAACATAAATACATGAACATAACAATGAACAGAGTTGGTACTTTTTAGATATCAGGCCCCTATGCAATATGTACACATATTCTTAATATAGTATACATTTAACTGACCTTTATTTGACTGTGTTTGTCTTTTTGTAGGTGGCTAAAATACACGGTGCTGCTGACCGCCGTCTAACGTTACGTTACTGTGTGTGATACAGTGACTAACGTAACGTTATGTGTAGTAACTCATGCAACCCTGCTTAAAAAAATCACTTGACAAAAAGTATGAATAAGGTAGCAAACTGCAGTGGACGCAACATATTGCCGTGTTTGCAATGACGTTATAACCATAGACATCTTATAAGTAGACGCAGCATTGGCTGCTGTGGCACGAGCAATTTGGCCGCCATCTTGAAGTGGTGATGAGGAGCCGGCGAGCAGCCTAAACTGACAGTTGACAGGTAGAAAACAAAGATGGTGTTCAGCGTTTTTCCTGCTCAAATGAGCGGACTGTTGAAAATAGGAATCGGGGGACTACTTTTCACAAGTAAGATTTGACATTAACGTACTATTGGTTTGTTTTGTGAAAAGAATATTAGCACAGAGTTGAGAAGGAGCAAAGACCTTCAATATTTGTATGTGAAAATCACAAATAAATCTTCTGGGGGAGGATGACCCCCCTACAGAGGTTTGGTTTACAAACTTTCAGCCCCACCTGAAACAAAATTCCCCATTCTCATTTTAGGCAAAATATAAAACAATACTTTCTTAACAGTATAATTATAACCAGGAATAAGTCTTCAAGTAACAATATTCAAATACTAACATTGTTGTGTAAGACAGAATTTGGTTTTATTCTGAATCCAGTGAAACAGATTGGTGGTTTTAGCTGATATAAAGACTTTCAGGTGTTTATATATGTTTATGTTAAAGTATTTGGCAGACGCTTTTATCCAAAGCAACATACATAAAAAATACATATAAAACAATCACTGTAAACATTATCATTTAAGGGAAGAATGTAATACAAAATATCAATACAAAGTGTCAAGACAGAATAAACTCTGCTGCTGCAGCAACAGAGATACAGTCTATAGGTCCCTACGATATATAGATATCTAATGTATTCATACATTGTTTATGTAGGATATACGCATGTATATATAACCTAATCATATTGTTTCTTCAACTTAAAAATAGCTGACCGTTTTTTTCCCTTTTCTCTGGGATTATATTCCCAGTTTTGATCTCGGACGTCTGGTCACTAGATTATTGTATTACTGTTAAGCAAACTATGAATAATAAAACGTATAACAAAAAAGCGAGTGAAAATCAGTGGTATTCAGTGAGGTAAGATGAATTAAATGCGCTGACAATTCATTGCTCCTGCCAAATGAATTGCACTGAGTGAAGCGGATCACCACTCCAAGATGGCGGCCCCGCGTCTCGTCTACGCCAGTAGGCAGTAGGCAGTAGCGCTCGATGCTGCGTCTACTTATAAGATGTCTATGGTTATAACGTTAGCAGTGAGTTTACAGCCTCACTGATTTAACTACACAGCAAATAAAAGTCACGTTACTTAGCCAATAAACGTTATCTTACATTCAATACTTACACTTCTTTATGCATCTTCAAATGTCGAACGAAGTTGGAAGTTGTTGGGTCTCCGTCTGTAATATTCGAACTGCATGTTTAGCAGACTGCAATTCGTTTTTTGTTGACCAAGTCGTAGTTTTAATACCCGAACGAAACCAACTTTGGTATACATCTTTCTCACTCTCGCGTTGTTTGACAACTCTTGTTCAGTGGTTGTCCTGAAATTTGATTGGATGAATGCCGTGGGATGAAAACAACGTAGATCTAATTCGATTGGCTGTTGTACTGAGAACACACACGCTATTAGATAGACAGACACGTACAAATGAAAGCTACGGAGCGCTGAATAACTTTTTAATCTTTGGGTTTTGGGGAAAGTAGCAAGTCATGTCAAGTCAAAAGGCTCAAGTCCAAGTGAAGTCACAAGTCATTGATGTTAAAGTCTAAGTCGAGTTGCAAGTCTCTTTACATTTTGTCAAGTCGAGTCTAAAGTCACGAAATTCATGACTCGAGTCTGACTCGAGTCCAAGTCATGTGACTCGAGTCCACACCTCTGTCAAATACCAATATTCCTAACATTGCATACTGTCAAAACTTGAAGTCCACTTACTTCTGGCTCCTTGCAATCTTGCCTGAGAGCTCCATCTCATACATGGCCTGTAGCCGACACTTGACCAGCTCCGTGGGGCAGAGTACCAGCGAAGAGAAAATGGACGCCACTGAGCCGGCACACGCTTTCTGCACATCGCTACCAAGCAGAGAAACAACCAGCTGAGAGATCCTCGCCGCCTTCACTGCGTTTCATCATCCTACCTCAGCACGGCGTCACTGTGCAAACCCGCCGCGAAGCGGATGACCTGCTGGCAGAAGCCGTAGCTCATGAAGAGTACTGAGTTCTCGGCAATGTTGGCCATCAGAGCCGGCGAGGTTCCCTGGTAAAGGCCACGTATGCCGACGAGCTTGTAGGTCGACGTGATGCAGTGGATGAAGCCCCTGTAGAGCGTGGGGAAGGTCTGCATCTTCACCTTGGCTGTGTCCAGAGGTTGACCACTGAAGACACACGCAGCCCCGCCTTGGAAAAAAGAATCCAAACAGAAAAAAGTGGGAAAACAACTATATGGACAAAAGTATTCGATTAGGGCTGCAACAACTAGTCCACAATTATATTTGTTAAAAAATGTCGACGATCATATTTGTCGACAATAGTCGTGACGTCATCCCTCATTTTTGTCCGGGAGGAAGAGGGTCAGCACCGCCACTAGCAAAAGCATCGCCAGTGATAACATGTAATGTGTGAGAACATTTCCTCTTATTCTTGTTAAAAACATGAATAACTTGCTGATTTTGCAAAGCGGACCTTGTTTTTAATGGCAGTACATCTGTGATAGGCGAGCATTTAAAGCGGAGGCATGATGTCGGACATTTGGAGGGAGGACGCATCTCAACCTCGGTACGGGTGTTAGCTTGTACCTTGCTAGCTAGCTAACAAGTGTGAGACAAAGTTGTGTAAAACATATATTTAACTTTCATTTTAGCCAAAGTCAGCCAGCTAAACTTTGTCTACAGCAATTAAAGTACTTCTTAAAGCAGCATCAATTTGCAATGCCGTAAAAAAAGCCACGCGGAAGCATCAATAGATTAAACATATCATCTATTAATTTGCCAACATTTTAAGAATTAATCAAATATAGAATTCTACATATTTAGACTATTAGAGTGCTAAAACTGCTTATGGTTAATCAATAGTCAATATACCAGCTTTTTAAACATCACAAAATGCTTTTCTTTTTGAGGAAGTTTGTGTTTTGTTTATTTTTACTCTTCTTGGGAGGATTTTCAACATAGTTGTGGTGGTGAAGGTGTGTGTCTCACTACTACTGTCGCTAAAGTGTACAACCAAGGGAAGGGCAATCAACTGAGGAGAATGCTCAGTGGAAACGAGAAGCAAATGAGCCAGAAAACCGAGACAGATGTATATGGCCATTTGCGCTCCACTTTAAAGTAAAATCAATATTTGCTCACATTTAACCTTTAAGTGACTCCCTAAACACAAAATAGGCCCTGTATTGTGTGATTCTGCCAGCATGAGTACCTATTGCTCCGGCAGAGAGGTCAATGATGGCTTGGACCACCGGATGCGGTGCCATACTGTCCCAGATTGTCAGAAGAGTTTGCTCTTTGTGTCAGACACCTGTCAAACACATGAAGGATATTTCTTAAGTTAAGTCAATGTTATTTTTAACACACCAATTCATCACAACAGAGTAATCATCAAGCACTCTCCTTATAGATTTTAAAATGTGTTCTCATCTCTAAAGCGTGGGTACAATGCTGTCATCAATAAAAACACAACCACTCATTGGAATGAATGGTTTTGGGTTTCTGGCTAACGGAGATAGATATAATTTAACATGCAGTTATACAAATAATACTCCATGTAGTCTATTTAGTAGTTTATCTGTGTTGGCCCTGTGATGTGGCAACTTGTCCAAGGTGTACCCTGCTTTCCGCCCGAGTGCAGCTGGGATAGGTTACAAACCCCCCCGCAACCCAGAGATGGACAAGCGGTAGGAAAGGGATGGCCACCTCATCACAGAGCAAACACAGGTAGGCAGAATAAATATTACGATATGTATTTGTTATTTAAATGTTGACAAAACAAAAGATTTGCACACAATTGCATATCTTCTAAACTTTATAACTTTTTAATCATGCAACAAAATAATAAAAAAATAAATACCGTACTTTCCGGACTATAAAGCGCACCGGTATATGAGCGCCACCCACTAAATTAGTATGTTTTTCATATACTAGACGCACCGGACTATAAGCCGCAGATACATACATTGTGAAATTAGTTATTTACACGGAAAGATTTTGGAAATGTTTCTTTACTTACCTTACTACTGTAGTGTGTCAATCTGACACGCTGATACTATTAATGAACAAAAACAGAAATATTTGTCTTTAAATATATAGACCCAGAATGTAGAGCATTTTTATTAGATATTACAAATTACATGATGCCGTCGCATTCACACCCCAACACTGCTTTACCAAACATAGTTAATTGTCATGATTAATAATCGTGATTTCAATATTGATAAAAAATAATCTTAATTATTATTTTGTCAATAATCGTGCAGTCCTACGTATAAGATTTGACCTCATGTATTAACACTATTTTTATCTACATGGACAAAAAGTGCAGTTACGCCTTATATCCATAAGATGCCATCTTGAGAATTGTTCACATTTATTTTCATTTATTTATAATATTGTTTTGTTCCTGCCATATTACTTATATGCTTGTGTTGCTTTAATATGCACATTCAGCTTTCTACCTGAGGTACATATATACATTTTGAATGTGTGTGTTTAAAAAAATTAAAAAAAATTGGTTAAAAGGATTTCAGTATTGGTAGTTTTTGAAAATTGTTTGCATGTCCTCCCCGTGACTGCGTGGGTTCCCTCCGGGTACTCCGGCTTCCTCCCACTTCCAAAGACATGCACCTGGGGATAAGTTGATTGGCAACACTAAAATTGGCCCTAGTGTGTGGATGTGAGTGTGAATGTTGTCTGTCTATCTGTGTTGGCCCTGCGATGAGGTGGCGACTTGTCCAGGGTGTACCCCACCTTCCGCCCGATTGTAGCTGAGATAGGCTCCAGCGCCCCCCGCGACCCCAAAGGGACTAAGCGGTAGAAAATGGATGGATGGATGGATATATGGGGGCTGCAACAACTAATCGATTAAATCGTTTAAAATCGATTATAAAAATAGTTGCCGATTAATTTAGTCATCGATTCGTTGGATCTATGCTATGCGCAAGCTCAGAGGTTTTTTTTTATTTTTTTATAAACCTTTATTTATAAACTGCAACATTCACAAACAGCTGTGAAACAATAATCAAAAAATAAGTATGGTGCCAGTATGCTGTTTTTTTCCAATAAAATACTGCAAAGGATAGAAATGTAGTTGGTCTCTTTTATCCGATTATTAATCGAAGTAATAATCAACAGATTAATCGATTATCAAATTAATCGTTAGTTACAGCCCTAATATATATATATATATATATATATATATATATATATATATATATATATATATATATATATACATATATATATACACATATATATATATATGTATATATTGCCTTGACCTTAAAAAGTTAAAACCGCACTGCTTCTCCTGAATCCGAGGTTCCCAGTGTATTTACATTACATTTTTGTGTAAACAAAAGTTAGCATACCGTTAGGGCCACATTAAAGAGATGGTTACATCCGCTTGTTAGAAAAAAATAAATGTGCTCTTTGTACACATATTTAAATAATTAAGTGTACTATTTGGAATTACATTTCTTAAATGACTACATAAAAAAACACTCTTTTGCTAGCAGCACACCTGCATTCCGACAATCAATACTAAGCCAAACACGGATAAAAGACGACGTTTTTCTGTCCTTACACACTCGATTAAGTCAGAATAAAGACATGTATAGTAGTACATCAAATAAAAAGAAGGGAATGACGTACCTTTAAGAGGAGCCGGCCGGCACTTTCACTCCAAAGTGACCTCAGTGGTGTAATGACGCCCGTGACGTGCTAGCCACAGCTAACACTGATCATGCTAACGTATGCCAACAGTCCACACATGATTGTCTCAACTCTTATCTCTTTTGTAACATCATCTCCGCCTCTCGTATTAGTGTGCAGTCTTCAAATCAATGCTTGGAAGGTTGATAGAGTTGCAGACCAAGAGGAGAATAATACTACAACGGTACTACTGGAGGTGATGTTGCGACACATCAGCGAGGAAAAGCTCTCAAGAGTTCCCACTCTGCTCCATTTTCCACGTACCGAAATAGTTTCTTCTTTGCTCTTTTTTGGCCGCAGCATGCTGTCTAAATGTGCAAAATTATAACTTAATCAAATTTAGAAATAAATGATTTAAAAAAAAATTGTAATTACATTCCGAAAAGTACACCAGTATGAGTGATCTTATTTTCCCTCTGCTTTGTGAACACGGCAGCTTCCGGTTCGCAGTCTCAACTGTTTGCCGTTGGGATCAAAATGCTTTAGCTCCCCCTGCTGTTTTTTTTTTTGTCAAACCTCATTTTAGTGAGTTGACGTTTCGTGTTGTTTATAACTAGAAACTAGTGTGCATTATTAAACAAAAAAAACATTTAATCAAGTTTTACATTTGACTAAAACTAGTGCATGAGTACAATCTGTGAACAAATGAAATTGAAGGAGCATTGTTCAAATATTTCGCAATAAAATGTGCAAGCACAGCACTCTGTGTTCAAGAGTGGGACAATGACACAAACAAAGCAGTGTTACTGGGGTCAATGTGCAGGTGTCGTATCACAAAAACACTGATGTCCTGCAGACTGATTGATTTTTTAATGATGTGACCACAGCACTTGTATTGAGCTGTCTATGGTTTCATTTACTTGGTTGAAACCAGTGATGGGCAAGCTACTTGGAAAATGTAGCCAGCTAAATTACAAGTTAATCTCAGTTAGCTAAGCGACAGGGAAAGCAAAAGTAGCTTGCTACATCAAAGCTACATTTAACTGCATTTCTATCTATGGTCCCACATGTATCACATCAATGTTAATGTAACTGAGAGTGTACAAATGGATCCAATAAAGGTCTATTCTATTAACTAGCTGTCATTTAGCTGGGGACACACTACAACTACTTCTAGGGGTCCCCGCTCCCCACTCTTTGTATTTATTTAGTTTGCCTTTTCTTTGGCCCACCCCTATAATGTTATTAATTTTCTTTAGCAACAGTAAAAAAAAAAAAAACAGCATATATCTATATCTTGACAAAAAACAATTACTTGTGTGTTGTGTGGGAACAGTTGGTAAAGGTTATGTCCATTAAAACTTTTCATGAGCTCAACTCACTTAATGTGTGTTCCTAAATTTGTGTTGGACGTCTTAGATGAAGAGAGCAGTTATGACATTGGTTTACATCGGAAACAACTAAAAACTTCAGGTTTGGGCGTTGTTTTCTCTAAACGCATACATTTGTCTAAATATGGTCAAGCACACGCATTATTGTGGGTGCCCTTGACGTTGTCTTCATCACTCAAGGAAAAATCAAATATGTGGGCGAGAATTCCTCTGCCATTTTCAAGTATGTTTTTATTTATTTATTTGAGTGGTCAGGTTGAAGCGTTCCTCTGTCTCTGACTCCCTCGTCGTCATTTGTGACGATTATAATTTTGCTTCCTGGTTTCGATGACCCGCCTTATCTTGGCACTGATTGGACAGTCCGTAATGTTTCGCCCAAACCTTAGCCAATTGTGACTCATCATACGAACACCAACCAATCATCATGGATTTTCTCCGTTTGTATGGATGGGTTGGAATTGGAGGTTAAATCACCAAAAACTATTCCCAGGCGCGGCCACCGCAGCTGCTCACTGCTCCCCTCACCTCCCAGTGGGTGAACAAGGGGATGGGTCAAATGCAGAGGACACATTTCACCACACCTAGTGTGTGTGTGACAATCGGTACTTTAACTTTAACTCATTCATCCAGGACATTGTATTTTCTCCATATTTTGGGCGGCGGCCTGGATTCGCATTCCTTTTTCTCTCTTTGTAGCTTGTAGCTTTGATGTAATCTACCTAGCAACACGGGTCTAAAAGTAGCAAAGCTACAGAAAAAGCTACTCGTTAGAAAAGTAGCTAAGCTCCCGCCAAGCTACTGGAAAATGTAGTTAAGCTACGTATCTTAGCTACATGTAGCTTGTCACTGCCCATCACTGGCTGAAATTTAGGTTGTGATATTTTGGTCAAATATAGCACTATTGGTCAGTTTTGTATTAAGTCCCCATATGCCTGCATGAGTAATAAAAAGTGAATTATGCTCAACATTTTGAGCATAATTACACACCACTTGATCTGAAGAATGTCTTCAAACATGCAACATACACTAAAAAAAGACACACCGTGAAGGTATGATCTTTCCAACCATCTGTTGGACCAAAGGAATCTGGGATTAAAAACATAAAGTCAAGCTAATACCTTAAAAAAGTCAGATCAGTGATGGCTTACAAAAGTCTGGACAGTTTTGCACTAAATGTTGACTTTCGTCAATAAAAGACACACACATCGTTTTTTGTATCACCTTGCCTTTTTATATATACTGTATATAAAAAAAAACATTGAGTTGGTTGTCTACATCACAGACAAGAATCATCAATATTGTGTTTGGAACCATTTTAATAAAATGAACCCCACAGAAGCCCGTCCCCGCAAACTCCTCTATACACATGATATTTTACATTGTTCGTGTTCAGTCTTTGTACAGTTTACATCATTATCAAAGTAGTATCAATAGCTTCAAAATACATAGAATGCTCTTTTAATCGTCATCTTGATTGTACATACAGTATCACTTACGTTAAATAGCTTTTTATTGATATATTTTGCCCCTATTTGATGATATCCTGTAGTGGTCTCAGACTGTGAGAGGGGGTTTAACTACCAACTGTTTCGTCTGCAAGATTTGAGATTATGAGGTACAGTCAGCGAGGCTCTGTAATCCCTAATTAGAAGAATTCCACCGATGGAGTAACAACAAGATTATAAAGGAGCACTTCAACCAAGTCAATAGTTGAATTTACAAGAGTTTGGCAGTATGAACCACAACCTGTTGGCAGTGATGGGCTATGCTCGTTTAGAATATAAATGATTCTCTACTATATAATTCAATGCCATCTGGATTTGTGAGCCTTATTTTGATTTTTGTGACATGATTTTGTCCATCTAATATTGGTATTACTGGAGAAATACTATTTTTCATGCCAAAAATTACACATATTTTGGCCAAATTAAAGTGATTTAAAAAAACAAAACAATTCAGCTATAAATGACACATGAAAGTGGCAAAAGACTGTAAGGCCTTGTGTTGTGGTATTGTTTTTAAAAAATAGAACACCGTTTTGGCAATTAAACATAGTATGTCCACAAATATTCGTCCTATAGTGCAAAATAAATTCGAATACCATGTAGGTATTTTTTTTATTATTATTTTTTAATACAGTTCGATTCAAACTTACATGCTAAAATAAAGGCTCATAAAGTATTTGCAGCGATTTGCAGTTTCTGACTATTTTTATAATTCTACAAGAAACTACTGTTAGTAGTTGTAAGCTATTGTCATTAAGGCTGCAACGATTCATCGATTAAACCAAATAATTTGATTAGAAAAGGGCTTTGATTTTTATTCTGTATCTTGGATTCATCGTTTAATGAGTTTAACTGAGTAAAATGGATAATATTTTGACCACTTAGTGTTCCTGGAAGTTTAAATATGCGGATTAATGCACACATGATAAAAGTGGAATTTTAAATGTTGATAAATGTGCACTTATTAGAAAAAAAGAATAGAGGTTACACCGGGCAGAACATTGGTTGTTTATTTCAACTGTTTTCCCTAAAATACGCAATGAGTGTATTACACAAGATTACTTGATTAATCCAACAAACTACTCAAAAGATTACTAGATTACTAAAATAATCGATAACTGCAGCCATAATTGTCATCAAAATTATCAAAAAGTTAAGAAATGCATTCTTGAATTTTTTCTGAGTTTCACTTTGTAATTGAACAACCAAAATAAATAAACTATTTGAATATATTCTAATTTATGCACCTGAACATTTAGATTTGTTAAAAATGTTTGTGAGACATTTGTTTGGAATGGTGCAAAGGATTGAGTTTCCTAAACAGTATTAACAAATATAAAACAATTTAAAGCGGTAAGCAGCATTGAGCGCACAGCTAATTCATAAAGTGACCAATGCATTGCTTCAGGCTGCCATCTTCATCTTCAGTTAGTAATGTCTCCATTTTTTTTGTGACTCCTCAGACTGACTGTTTGTCAAAGTTTGACACCACGCCCCGCCCACATGCTGTGGTGTAGGCTAAAATACTTTGTAATTTGTCATTCTTCATCTGTCTAGTATCTTTGATTTTAATTTGGGCTCATTAGTTTAAAGTCCCCAGGAGGAGTTTGTCAGAATCTGATCCCTGGATTTGGGGCCAAAATTCCTGATTTCCTGTTTGTTATCTGTTCTCTAGATCCATTTTTTTGGTCAAACTGGTGGCATGGGCTAATTTAAAAAACAAAATTTATATTTTATTAACACAACTGCTGCCAGTCTTTTGACATTTTCTTTTATTTCCTTCTAACACATACACATTCCCTTTTAATACAAATGGAGCCAGTTAAGGCTTAACTGTAATAGTAATCTTCAAGAGCCCTGTCACAAATATGATGCTACCAGTGTGAACCATATTTTCCCTTCATACCCTGTATACACATAGCCAGGAAACCCACTGAGTTGTGTCGTTGTAGTTACTGAAGCTTTAGGCATCATTGTGTACAGATGTGTGTTGTCATCTATAGACAAGTCCTGAATTACTGTATTTATCCCAAAAAAGTCCTTCTTTTTTATAACATGCAACAGGTCATAAAAACACTCTAAAAATATTCCGTTGAAAATTGTAAAACATATTTTGGCCCAGTAGCTCTCAAGTGGTTTGGACTAAAATGAGACTTTTTTTGTCGTCTCTACAGTTTACAAATGCTCTTTGAAGTGGGCCGAAGCTTGCTGTCAGACTGTTATTTTTTGGCAATGAGTCTGACATCAGCAAAACCAACAGAAGTTGTAGAAAAAGTAACACGTGGGTTAGTGTGAACGGAGCAGAGTTAAAAGAAGGAGCACTATTTACACCATCTGGGGACCGACTCCACATCCAAATATAAAAAACAACATACACACACACACACACACACAGCGCATGTTCGACATGTTTTTTTTTAGCCCAGATAAGCATTTAGCTGCTCCGAAGAGTTGAAATCACCTCCACTCATGTTTGCGTTCAAAATACACAGCAGGTCTAAATCAATACATTTTCATTTTAAAGTCCTGCTTTGTTTGTAGATTTATATACAAGCCACTAACAGATGTTGCTTCACTTTTTTGGCCCTACAAGTCAAACTTGCTGACAAAGTGGTTTAAATGTTACCCCACCCCTTAAAAAAATAATTTCCAGATAAACAGTAAGGCAAACTAGTTTACTGATATCAATATTCATGTTGACTTTTTTGTGTGTGTATTTCCACAACCCATTTTAAGATTACCTGTGTAAAACAGCTACAATCAAAAAAGAGGCACTTTAAAAAAGAGTATATTGTAAATATCTAGGCTATGAAGAATTAATCCTTATACTGTATGTATACTGCGTATTTTATATGCCGCCGTAATGTACTGTATCAAACTATATTTGCGTAAACTGGCGTGAATGAGGAAAAACAAACTGTTTGTATATGATAGCAATTAAAAGTGTTTACACTCCCACTGTTTTTTTGTTTTTTTTATCAAACTCATTTTGTTTTATTTTATACACATTTTATTGTAATTGTAATATTTTTATGATGTGTGACATGTATCATGCCAATAGGTCAGACTAAACAGTGCCTGCAGAAGAACGCTATGCAAATGTGCCAATTGGTATGCAGTGTTGGCTACCAGGATGATTACATAAATGCATGTAGCATAAAAAAAAAGAGCAAAGGAATACGGCTTGAATGCAAAACAAGAAGAAATCAGTGTGAACGTTAAATTCTCTATTTTATAAACCTCGTTAAGTTGTGCAGAAAAACATAGTAACGGCTCAAATTGTAAGTCGAACTGTACCTTGGAAGTCAAATAAAGTTGTCGTTGTTCATTATGTCACAGCCAAAGTGGTGCATGAAAAACATGTAAAACTCATTAGGCAGCATAATTGTCTTAAGTGTTTTGTATCAGTCTTTTGATTAATAATACAGAAAATGGATGGATGATGTTGACAAAAACAAAGTCTTACATTAAGACTCCATACACCAAATGGACACGTGTCATTACTGAGTTGTCACATTTGCTTAGCTGCCGATCATAATGGTATCAATTTGGGAGGATATACGTCACAACTGAAGCAAAAGTGTGACACTTTACTGACTTTATGGCTTTACTTGATTGTCAGATTGTCGTACTGTAACACACGCCATCTTTTCATCTCTAGTTAGCTGATCGGACGTCAGTTTCATTTCAAATGAGGCAGAAAACAGCGTTTCTCTTACCGTGTGTGTGTGTGTGTGTGTGTGTGTGTGAGTGTGAGTGTGCAAGTGTGTGTTTGGCACATGTTTGGCAGAGAGAAAATGGCAAACAAGATGAGGATGAGGTTTCCCAGGAATCCAGTGTTGGGACTCGGTTGTATTGTGGCAACAGTTGGGCTGCTGAGCGTAGACCCGTCCAACGCAGATTTGAGCACAAATCAACAATCTGGAGGAAAACAATCAAACACAAGCAAGAATTTAATGTGGAGACAACACCTTCTCTTGTTTTGACCCTATATACTTTTATGTGTATTCCCTGTCCAATAATATTCTGTTATGTGGCCTACAAAGAGGTCAATAAAGTTTATTTCCTTTAAAACATTGAATCAGTGGCTGCTTGTGTACTGTAGACATCACATGATGCATGATATATTTTTTAATGGATTTTTACGGATACGAACCTGAAGCACAATTGCGCACGTATTTGGCAATCACAGATGAGAAAACACCTGAGCATTGCAATAATCAGCTTGCCACGGCTGTGTGTGTCCCATAGTGATCCACTGGGACGGAATGACCCTCTCTTTAATAAAGCTCATAAAGCATTAGTTTGTACCTCAGGGGGCACTTATGGATAAAAGTGCTCATACATCAACTTGACTCAGGCTCCATAAGAGGCAAATGATAGTGCGAAACACTAAAAAAACAGGCTTAGGTCAGCTGTGATTCAGAAATGCAGGCATCCATCATTATTACCGTCTTGAACACACAATAACAAGTCAACTGAATCTCTACTAGGTTCAATATAAGGACTTCTTATTGAATATATTTGCTGTTTCCACAAAACCTAAATCTTGATATAGCTATTAAGTAGAGCTCTAATTTGACAAGATTTAGGACGAAAACTGCCTGAAAAAGGCTTTATCAGTTATTGCTCAAAGACAGGATAGGACAGCTCTAGTCCAAAATCTAGATTCAGAATTTAGCTGTAGTCTTAAATCTAGTCAAATTTAGGTCTAATTAGACTAGATTCAGGATTTTGCTCTAGTCTTAAATCCAGTCAAATTACAGGTCTAATCTGAATAGATTTAGAACTAGAGCTGTCAGATATAGTTTGAGCATGCTTCATCAGTTAATGCTCAAAGACGGGATAGGACAGCCCTAAGCTTAAATCTACTCAAATTTAGGGCCAATTTGACTATATTTAGGATTTAGTCTTAATATTAGTCAAATTAGAGGTCTAATTAGACTAAATTTAGGACTAGAGCTGTCCGATATAGGCCGAGCAGGCTTCATCAGCTAGTGTTCAAAGATTCGATAGGACAGCTTTAGTCTTAAATATAGTGAAATTAGAGAACTAATTTGACTATTTATTCAGGATTTAACTCTAGTCTTAAATAAGGCAAATTAGATAGGTAGCACATCTATAGTCGTAAGTCTAGTACGGTAGTAGTAAGTCATCAACCAGGGTTGATGAGAAGTGAAAGGTCTTCTAAAACAGCATTTATTAGTTATTATTCTAGTCAGACTAGAGCTGTCCTATCTAGTTAGTCATAAGTCTAGTCAAACTAGAGCTGTCCTATCTAGTCCTTGGACATTAACTGATGAAGGCTGCTTGGCTGGGAAGTGCAACATCTTCTAAAACAACCTGTATTAGTGCTATATCTAGTCCTAGGAAATATCTAACAACTTAACTTATCTAATCTCTTATGATTAGAGATGTCCTTTCATGTTCTTGCCCACTGACCAATGAAGCCTACTCTGACAAGAGGGGAAACCTTTTCTAAAATAGCATTTTGAAGTCATAAGTCTCATTAGACTAGAGATGTCCTATCTAGTCTTCGAGCATGGACGAATGAAGACTGTTCGGGTGAAAGGTGAAAGGTCTTCTAAGATAACCTGAACAGTCCAGGTAAAAGTCCAAAGACTTGATAGAACAACTCTAGTCATAAGTTTAGCTAGACCAAAAGCGGTCCTATCTCATCTTTGAGCATAAATTGATGCACAGATTTGGGAGGGGAAACATCTTCTCAGACAACAGAATGGTCAAGTTGCGGACAGTATAATACCCTGAGAATACAATGAGCTGGATATGTGAGAATATTCACAGGCATGAATTTACATGTCTTATTAACATCATTGTATGCGTGATGATAGAAAGTTAACAATACCTATTATTATGTATGCAATGTTTCATGCAAAAAGGCTTAAAATACAGATGAAACAAACAAAGTGTATCAAAGGAGATGCAGCACATAACAACATACAGGCTCAATGGGGACATGTATAGGAGCTATTGACAGAATATTACAAGAGATTTACACTCTATGCATGTTAAATGCACAAACACGCCATCCCCAGTTGCAATAATTAGGCAATTATTATGACCAGACATGCATTCGATGAATCAATTATGGAAATTCCAAATGAATTAGATGCAGAAATTGTGTGTTCCTGTCCTGATTAATATTTTAGAGTTCCTTGTTGTTTATAGTGCAATGTTATACTCCCTCCTGACCACCTCATTAGGAACACCCGCACAAGTGCAGTGAGAGCCAATACGAGGGCTGCCCCTTTAAAGCTGTATTGATTTAACAATACTGTGTTTACCACTGCAGCTCTGCAATTAGTTGCGTAAGAGGGTCAAAATATTAGAAACATCAGTCAGTATGACTGGCCGTGTTATCGCGATAACACTCCACGAGAGCACCAAGGCTTACACACACATGCAAAATACATCCAAGGAAATTACACGTCTCACACACACACACACACACACACACACACACACACACACACACACACGTTCCCCAGGTCGCACGTCCCACGCTTTCGGTGCTTCACCCCACTCTGTATGACGGAAAACAGAGCAGCGCCTCTGGTTGCAGCAGCTTTGGGTCGGATGCCCGACCTCTGCCTCCTCGCTGCAAGTCTCGAGTTGTATGTCGTTATACGGATATGTGCTTTACTCAAGGTTTTTTCAATCACACTGCATGCCTTTACAAAGTAAACTAAACTCGCCCAGCCCCCAGGATTTTAGTTTGGGACTTGCTTTTTTTCTTCTCCTTTTCCTCTACCTTTACCATTTTTCCTACCATGTGGCGACACGATCAGTGTTCCTGCTCTGACTACACTGTAACTGTATGTCTGTTCTTGGACGGGTTTGTACTGAAAATGTAATTTTGTTGTACTTTTTAAGTGCAATGGCAATAAAGTTCCACCCATCCAAACTACAACCATGGTTAAAATTGTTTTTACCTTAGAAGGTGGTATCATGCTGGACAGAAACTGCTGAGGTAGGATTACATAAGATCTATCTACATATGTTTAAATATGCATGTGTAAACATAATGTTCCGGATATTATTGTATTAATACCTCTCCAGCAGTATCAATGAACACTGGGCATTATTATTTTTGTAAAGACATGCATTATGATTGAATAGGATCTCATGTGTTGTATCTGATGAAGTGCCTCTCAAAGAAGTTATTTCTTAACACACGAGAGCCACTCATCTCTAATGTGCTTCAGTGCGCATCCATCAAAAACACACTTCACCGTTATATGACTTTGAGCAGAGCACAGCATGATGGAAAACCTCGACGTTGCCGTCTGAACCGGCGGGGTCGACAGCTCGCCCACACACACGAGCACAAAGTACCTGGCCTGTGTTCCCGTCCGTCTATCACCGTTTATGTGAAAGGCTCATTACCAGCGGCAGACACATCAATTGGCCGTGCTCGCATTCGACACCCACTCGTGATAAAAGGATACCTTGCAGACAACCAACTGTTTGGAGACGGCGCTGCAATGCTCCGACCCATGCCAGTTTTGTCTGCGTTTCAATGTCGACAAATAGTCAAACATTTTGAAGCAAATTTTGGAATTGGGAAATTGAGACATTTAGCTTGTATTTGTAGACGATTTGTCCAATTTTGTTTGCTTTTTAGCAGGATCACATTAGGACTATGTTAAGTCAACAAAATTTAAACTCTATAGGTGGAGGATTTAGCCCAGGGGTCCCCAAACTTTTTGACTCGGGGGCCGCATTGGGTTAAAACAATTTGGCCGGAGGCCGGGCTGTATATATATATATATATATATATATATATATATATACATTTATATATATATATATATATATATATATATATATATATATATATATATATATATATATATATATATATATATATATATACACATTTATATATATATATATATATATATATATATATATATATATATATATATATATATATATATATATATATATATATATACATATATATATATATATATATATATATATATATAAGATATATATATATATATATATATATATATATATATATATATATATATATATATATATATACATACAAAACCCGTTTCCATATGAGTTGGGAAATTGTGTTAGATGTAAATATAAACGGAATGCAATGATTTGCAAATCATTTTCAACCCATATTCAGTTGAATATGCTAAAAAGACAACATACAGTATTTGATGTTCAAACTGATAAACATTTTTTTTTTGCAAATAATCATTAACTTTAGAATTTGATGCCAGCAACACGTGACAAAGAAGTTGGGAAAGGTGGCAATAAATACTGATAAAGTTGAGGAATGCTCATCAAACACTTATTTGGAACATCCAACAGGTGAACAGGCAAATTGGGAACACTGCACGTAAGCAGCTAAGCCCGTAACCTTCGATCCCTCAGGCTGTACTGCATCAACAAGCGACATCAGTGTGTAAAGGATATCACCACATGGGCTCCGGAACACTTCAGAAACCCACTGTCAGTAACTACAGTTGGTCGCTACATCTGTAAGTGCAAGTTAAAACTCTCCTATGCAAGGCGAAAACTGTTTATCAACAACACCCAGAAACGCCGTCGGCTTCGCTGGGCCTGAGCTCATCTAAGATGGACTGATACAAAGTGGAAAAGTGTTCTGTGGTCTGACGAGTCCACATTTCAAATTGTTTTTGGAAACTGTGGATGTCGTGTCCTCCGGACCAAAGAGGAAAAGAACCATCCGGATTGTTATAGGCGCAAAGTTGAAAAGCCAGCATCTGTGATGGTATGGGGGTGTATTAGTGGCCAAGACATGGGTAACTTACACATCTGTGAAGGCGCCATTAATGCTGAAAGGTACATACAGGTTTTGGAGCAACATATGTTGCCATCCAAGCAACGTTACCATGGACGCCCCTGCTTATTTCAGCAAGAAAATGCCAAGCCACGTGTTACATCAACGTGGCTTCATAGTAAAAGAGTGCGGGTACTAGACTGGCCTGCCTGTAGTCCAGACCTGTCTCCCATTAAAAATGTGTGGCGCATTATGAAGCCTAAAATACCACAACGGAGACCCCCGGACTGTTGAACAACTTAATCTGTACATCAAGCAAGAATGGGAAATAATTCCACCTGAGAACCTTAAAAAATGTGTCTCCTCAGTTCCCAAACATTTACTGAGTGTTGTTAAAAGGAAAGGCCATGTAACACAGTGGTGAACATGCCCTTTCCCAACTACTTTGGCACGTGTTGCAGCCATGAAATTTTAAGTTAATTATTATTTGCAAAAAAAAAAAAATGTTTATGAGTTTGAATATCAAATATCTTGTCTTTGTAGTGCATTCAATTGATTATGGGTTGAAAAGGATTTGCAAATCATTGTATTCCGTTTATATTTACATCTAACACAATTTCCCAACTCATATGGAAACAGGGTTTGTATATATATATATATATATATATATATATATATATATATATATATATATATATATATATATATATATATATATATATATATATATATATATATACATATATATATATATATAAATATATTGCACTCTCCGCACGCGCAAAGATGTCACGTTATCGATGAGAAAATGCATTTTTAAACAATATGATTTGCCTGAGCGGCTAGGAGACACCGTGATTAGCAAGCGGTACAAAGTGAATAAGAAAAGACACACAAAAAAATATATATATATATTATTATTATTTTTTTTTTAATACTTGGGACTTCACGCGGGCCTGATTTTGGACCCTGGCGGGGCGAATCCGGCCCGCGGGCCGTAGTTTGGGGACCCCTGATTTAGCCCCTTAAGGATTTTCGAGATTTTTTTTTGTGAAAGTTGCGGCAAAAGTTGCAATATTTTGATGCTTATTTATTTTTCAATAATATTGAATAAACTTGTGATTTTCTGAATGTGCTACCAATGTTTAGATCTCTCTTTTAACCTCAAAAAGCACAGGATTTCAACAAATCCTGTGTAGATGTTTTATTCATCTTTTACCACACAGACTTAAAAGTAGACATTACGTGGTAATAAAGTACATACTTATTGCTGGGTATTGTGGCCAAACAGCTCAATTTTTTGTTCATCTGACCACACAACTTTCCTCCAGACGGTTTTATCTTTGTCCATGTGATGTCAGATGAAAGAAAAATATAGTTGTTTGGCCACAATACCCAGCAATATGTTTGGAGGAGAAAAGGTGAGGCACCATCCCTACCGTCAAGCATGGTGGTGGTAGTATTATGCTCTGGGCCTGTTTTGCTGCCAATGGAACTGGTGCTTTACAGAAAGTAAATGGGACAATGAAAAAGGAGGATTACCTCCAAATTTTTCAGGACAACCTAAAATTATCAGCCCGGAGGTTGGGTCTTGGGCGCAGTTGGGTGTTCCAACAGGACAATGACACCAAACAGACGTCAAAAGTGGTAAAGGAATGGCTAAATCAGGAATGAAGGTTTTAGAATGGCCTTCCCAAAGTCCTGACTTAAACGTGTGGACAATGCTGAAGAAACAAGTCCATGTCAGAAAATCAACACATTTAGCTAAACTGCACCAATTTTGTCAAGAGGAGTGGTCAAAATTTCAACCAGAAACTTGCCAGAAGCTTGTGGATGGCTACCAAAAGCGCCTTATTGCAGTGAAACTTGCCAAGGGACATGTGACCAAATATTTACATTGCTGTATGTATACTTTTGACCCAGCAGATTTGGTCACATTTTCAGTAGAACCATAATAAATGCATAAAAAAAACAATTATTGGAAACTCAAGACATTCATGACATTATGTTCTTTACAAGTGTATGTAAACTTTTGACCACGACTGTAATCATTACAAGCTAGAAAGTAAGCAAGCCAGTGTGTTTCCTAATGTTTATATACTACATTACCCAGAAGGCTCAGCATTGTAGATAGGAACCGGAAGTAGGTCTGAGCTGTGCGGGAGGACAACAGTTGTGCCGTTTGAGCAGTAAAGAGTTGATATATTATTACACATTTCTGTTCATCTACACAAGAAACAAACATGAGTTTTGAGTAGACAGTTGACGTGCGCTCAGAAAAAAATGGCCAAAATGTGCAGGGAAGTTGCGGGCATTGGACAAAGTTGCAATGCCGGGCATAATTCGCAGGGATTGGTTGAAAATGTGTAAATCCTTTTATTTAGTTGTCAGTGAGAAAACTTTTACCTCACAACGCAGCAGGTCTCCATCATGTCCAAACTAGAACAGAACTACCATATAGTAAATTATTTATCAATAAGCAGTAAATCTGGAAGTACTGTCTGAAAGCAAACTACCTCACATGAAAGAATTTATATCTTCACCCACACAAATAAATAGAAAAACATTCCAAATGAGACAGATCTATGTACTAGGAGTCCTTACCTTGATCATCCTTTCTTCCAATCTGGTGTGCTCGCAGTTCCTCTGACTTGTAGAAGTCAATACTGGCATACATGTTGAGGCTGGAGCCGGCACTGCTACCCACAGCACCTGCTCCGATGTAGTAGCCTGCAGAGGAACGCTCTCCTCCAGTTTGAGGGTTCTCTTTAATGGCCAAGTCGAGGTCAATATAGTTAAGGCCTTGTTCAGCAGAGGCTTGCAGAGGTGGCGTGGCAGACAAACTAGACCCCTGACCGGTTTCCCAAGGAGAGCAATCCAAAGCATGCCGGTGGACCACCGCCTGGCCGCCTTCAGGGAAGACTGTGGTAGTGGAAGGTGGGTGGCTCGATACAGATGGAGGGGAGTTAAAGGTCTCTGGGCGGTGAACCCGTCGACACTGGTTCTCAGTTCGGGCAAGTCTGCTGCTTTGCTCTGGGGACTGGAAGGACTTGACTGGAGAAAAGCCCAACCCTGTGTCATCCTCCATGGACACAAGTGTACCAGAGTGGGTGGCAGGTCTCGTTGAAATGCTAGGATCAGAAGCTTTGTCTGGGAATGAACTATGGGTGTCTGCTACAGTCTTTGTTTTTGATCGATAGGCAGTGTTTCCTTCAGCTGCCAGAGGAGATGATGTGCCATGTTCTAGTCGACCCTTTGGGGGTACAGTTGGTGGGCCCTGCAGTGAGGGGCTGAATGTTGACCTAAGGGGTGTTGATGACTTCCCTACATCCATGCTCACGTACTCAGCAGAGGTGGACAACGGTGCAGAAAAGCTGCGAGGCAGGTTAGTGACATTGTTGGGGTCAATGAGGGGCTGGTTCAAAGGGCGTAGGGTTCCGTGAATTACAGGCTGCGCTCTTTCGGACCCGGCATGTCTTCCACCATCATACTTTTTGTCCCCCTTGAACACAATACTCACATAGTCACCGACGTTCTGAATTGCCATTGGGGGCAGATTCTCCTTGACCCTAGGGAGGGTGTTTGCTTTACTGATGTCTGAAGACACACTGAGGGGGCGGCCTTTTCTTTGTTGCTTTGGGCTCTTGCAGCTTGATCCACGTTTTTGTTGGTGGCGGCCTTCTTTAGTGCATGTTCCTGCACTCTTGTACAAACTTAACCCTTTCCCTGCTGATATAGTCTTGTCCTCCAGGCTTTCACTGCTGGCCGAGCTTGAGGAGAAAGACGAGGAAGACATGGAGAGTTGGAAGCCTCCACTCGGCCCCACTCCTGTTTTGTTTCTTTTGCTGAACCCTGCTGCACTACCCCCTACAGCACAATCATCACTGCCCTTTTTGTTCTCCCCTTTGTTTAAATCCTCCTCAAAACGACTATATAGGGTATGCTGATAAGCTCTAGGCAGAGAGAAATAAGAATTGAACATTTTTGGTTGAAGTTGGTACGGCTCAGGATGGGAGGGTGGTGTGCTACAAGCAGATCGGCTACTGATGGGTGAGACGTTCATGTAGTCGCTGGCGACCCGGCTCTCCATGCTCCCGCTGGTATCCCACATGCCCAACTCTGCGGAGACGCTACTATTGGGGGACATGACCATGTAGCCCTCTGTGCTGGGCTGTCGCATATGCTGAGGCGGGGAAACACTGTTGTTGGGTGTCATGGCCATGTACTCGTCGTCTGCTGCTGGAGACGTGACTCCAGGCAGCATTGACATGTAGCCGCTATCCACTGGAGCTCCTGCTTCTACTTCCTTCCTTTTTTCAAACCTCTTTCTGTTCTCCCCTACTGCATCTCGACGTCCACGCCCCAACGCCACACCGCCAGGACCTTCTCTGTTAGCACACTGTGACATAATGGCATATTCTTCATCATCCTCGTCGTCATCTTTCCGATGCGGGACGAGCCTTTCATGGGCAGCCAAAGGCAGGGAAGCCCTCTTACTTAGCAGTCGTCGTTCTGCCTCAGAATCCCGACTGGACGAACGTCGAAGAATCTGTCTGCCTTTGGAGCGATGATGGGAACCAAGAAGGCCCTCCCGCTGACCCATGACTATATAGCTGGAGGAACCTTCTCCGTGCACATGATGGGCAGCCATACTGGGCATGAGTAAGGAGTGCTCACCAGGACTGGAGCCATATTCATCTGAGGAGCCATAGTCGCTTGGTGAACCCGAAACAGAAACTCTCTGAGTTACACGAGTGTAAGAGCACACTGTCATGCCTCCCACAGCTGCCCCTACTAGGCCACACTCAGAGCCGTGACCAGAGCTGGAGGAGAGGCTTGGAGCAGGTGAGGGAGCGGGGTTAGGTGTGTAGCGAGCAAGACTGAGTGTAATCTTTGCAGGGGTGGGAGCTCTGGTGGGCTTGGGTCTAAGAGTTGGAGTAGTTGAGCAGGATCCGTTAAGACTTGGGCTCGAGCTGGCCCATGTTGATCTGGTACTCACTCCGCTCTCCTCCGACCTGGCCCCGATGCTGGCCGTTCGCGCCCGTGGGAAGCCGTGACGTGATGTCGGCGAGGTGCTGGTGCTGCTGCCGCCGGGCGTCTCAGTGCGGGCTCGCCTGGTGAAGCCCACCTGACTTGGTGGCAGATTGGGATGATGTCGGCGGCTGGGAACACTAATGGGGTTTGACACGGTGCCTCCGCCACAGGAAGTGCCCACAGACTGAGACTTACTGCGTTGCCGAAACTCCTCGCTTAGAGCTTTCATGGCCTCCAGCAAGGTCTCATGCATGTTCTGAGCCACCACAGAGTCATCCACCTGCATCCAGAATTCTCCTGGCCCGGTTATGGCGGAGCGTCCCACCTCAATAAAGAAAAAGTTCTCTGAATGGCCACACCTACGGACGTTCATCAGCTGAAGCACCACAGAAGCAATGTCCGAGTTCAGCTTGACAAAGTTGACGGTCTTGTCAGTTAGGCACAGACGGTAGATGCCCACTAAGTTCCTGGCATGTCCAAGCCCTTTAGGCCAAACTTTGACCTGCCACACTTCTTTGAAAGTAGGAATTGGAGAAGGGGAGCTACACTCTCCACTGCTGCCGTAGTCCTCAGGAGTTTTACCTGTGAGTGAAAAGACAGGCAATAAATGAACATGAAAAATTTAAGTAAAGTAGAGGACATTAAAAGTTTTGTCCAATATCAGCTTAAATTGTTACAAAGTTACACTTCACACATGGGAATCAGGGAATCCATTTCTATCCCTTAAGATACAACTTTACACAGGAAAAATTATGCAGTGAAAAGCTAAGCCTACAATAATATACTGTATACTCAAAAATACTGCCTTCACATTTAAATAATGCATGGTTTGGATTGATGCTCTTATTTAAGGATCAGCATTTGTCTTAGTTTCTTTGATAGACAATGGAAAAAATTAATTAATCAATTAATCTTAATTTCTATTGGGAAGGTAAAATCTTTCTTTGTTTCCCCAGATGAGTTACTTAAGTCCAGGGGTTCTTAACCTTTTTGACCTCGGGGTCCACATTTTCCAATACAGAGGGCCACAGGGGGCCCACTCAAATATTAACACTAAATGTTTAATCTTACTCTTGATTTTAATAGTATTCATTAACTTTATCCAATCTACTTACAGTTTACAAGCTTGTCAAATTATATGAAACCATGTGTTCATCACAAAGGTTATTATTTATTTAACACATAAACTTAGGTTTAGGTTAGTCTGGTTAGAAAAATAAGTACTAACAAAATATACTGCAAAAGAAGGCACTCAAAAAACAGACAAAAAGTAAATTTACATACAATTATGTTGTGCTTAAATAAATAAAATGTGTTTTTTAACTACCCGTAGACTATCAATAATATTAAAGTGCAAATGAAAATACAGCTACACCAATTTAGTCATAATTTTTCCGCTTACGAAAGTTCTCTATGACTTTAGCTCCAGACTTTTTCTGTTTGTTTGATATTGCCATTACTGCCACACGTCATGGGAAAGTGTATTACAACTGAGTAACTCTGCGGGCCATACAGACCACAGATAAGAACAGATATTTATTTGGCCCAAGAATGGTTAAGGAACACTATTTTAGTCTATGTTGTTAAGTATTCGCGGATACTGAAAAAGTCATTGTGTTTACTGACTCAACAGCATCTCTGCTGGTTGCAACCAAGTAGTGCATTTGTTTTCGCCTCACTTGCTTTAAGGCAAATGTGTCTAGAGTGTGGCTTGTTCTTTTATTGGACTGTAGCACATTCAACAACAAAAACAGCGGGAAAAATTACTGTACGAAAATTACAGAATGTTTTTTTTACTTTATTTTAATAGTTCTATGGGTTTTTTTCAGATGACAGTATTGAATTGGATATTCTAATTTGATTGAATTCTCTACACAAGGAGTATTTTTGGTTTGTTGTCTTCAAAATAAATTAATGGAAAAAATGTTTTGTCTTTAAATATAGATTTCTTTTATATATATATATATATATATAAAATGTCAGGTTTTAATGAAGTGCTTCTTAGCCACACCAAAACAAGATATGAAAAATATTATACAAATATATGAATGATATTACATGTATGAAAAAAACACATTGAAATTAAATATAAAAACTGTAGAAACCTAACAAAACTGAGGTTGTGCTTGGTGTAAAACGTTTGATAACAACTGCTTTACAACAGCATAATAACAATCAATTCAACACAACAAATCAATTCTTACTAAGCAAGTCCTTCCATCCATCCATTTTTTTCTACCGCGTGTCCTTTTCGGAGTCGCGGGGGGTGCTGGAGCCTATCTCAGCTGCATTCGGGCGGTAGGCGGGGTACAACCTGGATAAGTCGCCACCTCATCGCAGTACTAAGCAAGTCATGCATTATTAAATTATTAAACACAGTGTTTATTATAGTAGTAATGTCAGCTATTTATAATACTTAGTTTGGTATTTAGCAAAATGCCTGGTTGCTGTACACCACTACAACACTGCTAAGAAATATAAATGAATATGTGAATTATATTTATATAGCGCTTTTCTCTAGTGACACAAAGCACTTTACATTGTGAAACCCAATATCTAAGTTACATTTAAACCAGTGTGGGTGGCACTGGGAGAAGGTGGGTAAAGTGTCTTGTGACGAGGATGGTGGAAGCGGGGATCGAACCCAGAACCCTCAAGTTGCTGGCACAGCCACTCTATCAACCGAGCTATGCTTCCCCGATATATCCCTTCCATGTTGTGTACACTGCGAATTATTTGCCACTGCCAATATTTAAACTGTTATTACTAGATAATTCCGTTATACTTTTAAGAGGTATTTACTTAATTTTAGTCATTCACTAATCTTCATCTTAGCATTAATAATTTATTTTCAGACCTGACAAAGCAAAAGTGCCAGAAAAAAAACTACAGTCACCAAGTTTTTATTTGATACTGTCACATTGTCACGGCTTTATTGTGAAACCGCATTATACCGCGGTATCTACTGTTACACCCATAATAATGATCTTTTTTCTATTCTAGTTTAAAAATGTAAAAAATTAGAAAACATCTATTCAAACAAAATAGTTTGGTTTCCCCCGCATAGAAAATGTTGAGTAAAGATTCTGCAACATCTGGAGGATGCTTAATTTAAGAATTGCAAGTTGAATTATGCTTGTTTTAATGGTAAAATACTAAATTCTAGCTGAAAAGTCCTGCTAATTAAATACATCTTAATTTATGATGTCTTGTCAAGAAAAATGACCTCCCATTGGGTTGAGTTTTTCCTCGCCCTGATGTGGGATATGACCCCGCTGTGGCTTGTGCAGCCCTTTGAGACACTTGTGATTAAGGGCTATATAAATAAACTTTGATTGATTGACTGATAATTTCACTATAGTTTTTAGTATGTTGTATGTCAGATTTTAAATTCGAAAAACAAATCAGCAGCGTCGTTCAAAAAAGCTTTTATCAATTACGCCAAATAGCGAAAGTGAAACCGCTTCTATCAAGACATGATCTTGAGAAATTAATCCACGCTTTTATCTCGACTCGTCTTGATTATTGTAATGCCCTGTATGTTGGCATTAGCCAGGCCTCCCTCGCCCGCCTGCAGCTCGTGCAGAACTCTGCTGCTCGTCTGCTAACACAGACCCGCAGACGTGAGCACATCACCCCTATTTTAGCGTCCCTTCACTGGCTCCCTGTGCGTTACCGAATACATTTTAAACTCCTTTTATTTGTTTTTAAATGTCTAAACAACCTCGCGCCAACCTATCTCTCCGACCTCCTTCAGCCTTACTGCCCCACCCGATCCTTAAGAGCTGCTGTTGACGGTCCCTGACACAAGGCTGAAGCTTAGAGGTGACAGAGCTTTCGCCGTTGCTGCTCCCAAGCTCTGGAACGACCTACCCCTGAGTGTTAGACAAGCCTCCTCTCTTCCTGTTTTTAAATCTCTCTTAAAAACATACTTTTATTCCATGGCTTTTAACACTGAGTGATATCCATCCTGCAATGGCGCCCCATAATACACCTGCTGTGATCCTGTTTTTATGTTTTTATTAATTCTATTTTAATTATTTATTTTTTATCGTGTTCTGTTTGTGTTGTGTTGTGGTTGCTCGGTACTCGTTTTATCTTTTAACCTGCTCATTGTACAGCACTTTGGCTACCCCTGTGGTAAATTTTAAATGTGCTCTATAAATAAAGTTGATTTGATTTGATTTGATTTGATGTTTTCCTAAAATCTAGTCTTTTTATCTTATTTTCGACAGCTCTTTTTTGCAGTGCACAGCCAGGGTGTACCCCGCCCTCCACCCATGTGTGGCTGGGATAGGCTCCAGCACCCCGCCACCCTATAAGGGACAAACGGTAGGAAATGGATGGATGGACAGCTGTGTATTTCACCCCCCTGTGACTGAATGTAACAGATCACTGTAGCTATAGTGTTTATACTCACATTTCACGCTCAGTTTAGCTCCAATTTAAAAAAGATTAAATAATATCCATCCATCCATCCATTAATAATAAATGATAAATGGGTTATACTTGTATAGCGCTTTTCTACCTTCAAGGTACTCAAAGCGCTTTGACAGTATTTCCACATTCACCCATTCACACACACATTCACACACTGATGGCGGGAGCTGCCATGCAAGGCGCTAACCAGCAGCCATCAGGAGCAAGGGGTGAAGTGTCTTGCCCAAGGACACAACGGACGTGACTAGGATGGTAGAAGGTGGGGATTGAACCCCAGTAACCAGCAACCCTCCGATTGCTGGCACGGCCACTCTACCAACTTCACCAATTTCCTACCGCTTATTCCCTTCGAGGTCGCAGGGGGCGCTGGAGCCTATCTATCTCAGCAACAATCGGGCGTAAGGCGGGGTACACCCTGGACAAGTCGCCACATCAGTTTTTTTTATGCAAACGTTCATGTGAAGACCATGCAGGGCTGGGGAAGCCCACCGGTGAGTGCACAGAGAAGGGGGAAAGGAGGGGTCGTGCTGGTGCTGCTGGTGCTGTTCTGCTCCCCAGCAGCATCAGAACGTGAAGGTAAACAACAGGAGGAGATTTTGCACATGTAGAAAAATGATGTTTTTTCTTCCTGGCATGCATGCAGACTAGAGAGCGCGGATGCTGATGGCGCCTTCTGCACAAATGTAGGTTATTAGAGGCGGGCGGGCTGTGCAGAAAAACAACAACACGGGCTAGAGTGGAGTGCTCCACGATAGGCTGGAGCTATATGATGCATGCCGTGGATGGTTGCTATATGCCCACTGCGCCATGCAAAATAAGGCTGCACCTTATTCGCTAGAATACACGCCACTGAGTGGATCGTCGCTGCTATAAAGTCATAAAAATGCAGTCATATTTGTGGGGGAAAATCACTTGGCTCCGTTTGCTGGTTAAAATAAATAAATAAAAAATCCTAATAATTCGCAGATCCACACAGAGGAGGTAAATATGAACATAAATGAGTAACAACATGCATTGGAGTGCATGCAATGGCCGAGGCAGATGGAGAGCAAAAAGAGCCCGAGGCAGGATGGGCCCCATGCAGGAAAGCATGAGAGAATAAAATGGAGGATTATTTCTACTTTTGCCGTCTTACAGTTGCACTGGAGGTCCAGCATCGCCTGGTACCACTCGTTCTGGACCTCCTCGCTGTCCGCGGCGATGGCGAAGCTCTCGCTGCGGGTGTACAGCACGACCAGGTGCTTGTTTTTGGAGTCGGCCCGCTTGTTGATGTTGAAGCACGTCTCCAGGTTGAGCACTTTCTTGGCCACGGGGGATTTGCTGCGGAATTTCTTCTCGTTCTCGTAATACTCCAAGCGGGCAGGACCATGCTCGGAGGCCGCCCTCAGCACGAAGAAGCGCCGGTGCATGGATTTATGCTTGCGGAGGTAGCCGCTTTTCTGCACGTCTTCGTAAGTGTGCGGCTCGGTGCAGCCTTGGTTCTCCATGACTAGACAGCACTAATGTCTGAAAGCAAACATGTGAAGTCCTCCGTCTTTAATCCATCTCCACTACATGCCGCCTCCTCCCACGGTCCACGCTCCAGCATGTGCGCGATGCTTATGGATGAGAACCGAGCCGGAGCATGGTTCCGATCATCCAGCGGCTGCGGCCGGACTCAAAACACCGTCCACCGGCCCGGTTCTGCTCCGATTCGAGTCCGAATACGGTGCACCTCAGCCGCGGAGCGACGTCTCCTCCACCTGTCTGACTGAGGGTGCACACAGTCTGCGCAGCCCCGGCAGGCAAGTTAGGCAGATTCAGGCGGAGCATCCGGTAAAGGGGTTTCAAAATAAAAGCGGCATACGGTTTTTTTTGTATTTGTTTATTTGATGGACAATGTGCAGTTACATTAAGCAGATGGCAGCACCAGATTTAGCACCATGTTAATTTCCATCTGTAGTCCTTTTATGGTGCAGGAGGGGGGTACTAGGATGACAGGGGATACAAAACAATAATAATACAGAAATAAACTGCAACAAAAACAATGCAATTAAAGGGGAACATTATCACAATTTCAGAATGGTTAAAACCATTAAAAATCAGTTCCCAGTGGCTTATTATATTTTTCGAAGTTTTTTTCAAAATTTTACCCATCACGCAATATCCCTAAAAAAAGCTTCAAAGTGCCTGATTTCAACCACCCGTCCATTTTCCTGTGACGTCACATAGTGAAGCCAACACAAACAAACATGGCGGGAAGAACAGCAAGCTATAGCGACATTAGCTCGGATTCAGACTCGGATTTCAGCGGCTTAAGCGATTCAACAGATTACGAATGTATTGAAACGGATGGTTGTAGTGTGGAGGCAGGTAGCGAAAACGAAATTGAAGAAGAAACTGAAGCTATTGAGCCATATCGGTTTGAACCGTATGCAAGCGAAACCGACGAAAACGACACGACAGCCAGCGACACGGGAGAAAGCGAGGACAAATTTGGCGATCGCCTTCTAACCAACGATTGGTATGTGTTTGTTTGGCATTAAAGGAAACTAACAACTATGAACTAGGTTTACAGCATATGAAATACATTTGGCAACAACATGCACTTTGAGAGTGCAGACAGCCCAATTTTCATCAATTAATATATTTTGGAGACATACCCTATAGGGGGTTTAGCTCGCTCGTCTGCGGGAACAAACTTCCGCCATTGCTTGCCGTGCTACCGAGGTCCTTTGTCCCTGAATTGCTCACACACTCCGGCAGATTCAATGGGGGTCTGGCGGCAGATTTCTTTGACTTTATCGTTGGAAATGCATCTGCTTTGAGTGTCGCAGGATATCCACACATTCTTGCCATCTCTGTCGTAGCATAGCTTTCGTCGGTAAAGTGTGCGGAACAAACGTCCAATTTCTTGCCACTTTGGCATCTTTGGGCCACTGGTGCAACTTGAATCCGTCCCTGTTCGTGTTGTTACACCCTCCGACAACACACCGACGAGGCATGATGTCTCCAAGGTACGGAAAACAGTCGAAAAAACGGAAAATAACAGAGCTGATTTGACTCGGTGTTTGAGAAAATGGCGGATTGCTTCCCGATGTGACGCCACGTTGTGACGTCATCGCTCCAAGAGCGAATATTAAAAAGGCGTTTAATTCACCAAAATTCACCCATTTAGAGTTCGGAAATTGGTTAAAAAAATATATGGTCTTTTTTCTGCAACATCAAGGTATATATTGACGCTTACATAGGTCTGGTGATAATTTTCCCCTTTAACAGTGCAATAACCATCCATCCATCCATTTTCTACCGCGCATCCCTTATCTCAGCTGCATTTGGGCGGTGGGCGGGGTACACCCTGGACAAGTCGCCACCTCATCGCAGGGCCAACACAGATAGACAGACAACATTCACACTCACATTCACACACTGGGGCCAATTTAGTGTTGCCAATCAACCTATCCCCAGGTGCAATAACAGTGCAATACATTTTGCCAAGTTTCTCTTGTTATATTCTTATTTTTACTGTTATATTTTCATTCTTATTGTTGCTTTATATTTTTATTCTTATTGCAATATTTTGTATTTGATTTCCATTTATACCTCCATTATTTACTTGTTACTTTTTAAATTCGATCTCAATTCTGTACACTGCTGCTGGAATTTAAATTTTCCTGAGGGAACGCCCCTGAATGAATCAATAAAGTACTGTCTATCCATCTATCTATCTATCCATCTATCTATCTATCTATCTATCTATCTATCTATCTATCTATCTATCTATCTATCTATCTATCTATCTATCTATCTATCTATCTATCTATCTATCTATCTATCTAACATCTACAATAAAATTACACAGGATTGAAAATACACATCAAAAAATAAAATTACATAATGATCAACAATTTAAAATACAAGTAATACACAGAGGGTATGTGAGTTACAAATCAGTGGGCGGTCAAGTTACAGTATTTTAGCAGCTTCATTTAAAGTGCAGAAATATATAAAGTGCAGCAGTTTTTTTTAAATCAAAGTCCACATACAGTGCAGTAGCCATTAGATGATACCAATAAGGGTATCGTTCAATAGCTGTTCAAAGCCGGGCGTACCTCACCATGAACATTGTACACATTATTCTATTTCTACCGCTTGACCCCAATTAAATATCTATAATCAAAATTGCGTAATAACATCATGAGGCAAATTATTATACACTTAGATTTGTATGTTAACTGTTACAAGCGGCACTCTGAGGGCAGCCATAACTGTGATTTGGCCCTCACTGAAAACAATTTTGACACCACGACTAAAGTGTAGCTTGACAAGACATGTGCTACATGTCCACACTAACATATTTTCAAAAAGTTGCAGTCTCGCCTTTCTGTTGTTAAAACAATGTTTAGATGTCAAAAGAATCTCTGACCATATACAAACATTGTTTGTTGTCCAATCAGAAGCTTAAAAAATCCGCCAGCGCTGACGAAGTGGAATTTTACGCATCTGTTCATTAGTATAGTGATATGATACAGTACATTATAGGTGTGCATTATCATTCAAATCAGTGCACACTGAGTGTTATATTAAGGCCCATGCGGCACAAAATGCACAGACACATTGTTGTTGAATAAGATTCAAGAATTATATAAATATTGTTGCACATTTCTCATTAAACGAGATAATATGCTTTTTTTTAACATCCATATTCATATGGACATGGCTTTGATGTTGTATTACGGCAAAATGTATGCTTGTACTTTTTTCTGTATGTGTAAAACTGGATTTAAAAATGCATTTACTAACCATGAGAGGTATATTGTATTGTTGTTGATATCTAAAAAAAAAAAAAAGAAGACATTTGTAGGCTTTTTATGGATGCATCCAATATTTCCAATTTTCTTTTGCCATTTGTAATCCTTTTAAATCGCAGTGATCTGTATGGAGTCATTGTGGTCTCACACCAAGCTGAGAGCATTCAACTGTCACAATTGAGTGATTAATTATTAGTTAAACACACATGTTTGTGTCTTCTAGGTAATAATGCGCATACGGTTTTACAACAGTCTCTTATTTTGAAAGTAGACCACCTACGTTTCCGGTCTTTTCGGTCTTCTTCCAGCTGACTTGTCGGATCCTTTTGCCAGACTGGCACGTTCAAGCCGGTGCCAGTCAACACATCCAAGGCGGCTTCAGGACACCAGAGGTGCGCATAGGAACACGATGTACGTCTGACTACATCGTGGGCGAGAAATGACAGGATTGTTTTGTTCCCTACTCAGCATTTATTCCCCCTCTTACAGTGTATACTGCATGCTGTTTTAGCTTTGCTGCAAGATTACATTCTGCTTTGTCATAAAATAAGCAGACATTGTTAGGGTAAAACCGTGTGTAAAATTACATTTTAGCCAAACATGCCCGAATGCAGCTGAGATAGGCTCCAGCACCCCCCGCGACCCCAAAAGGGACAAGCGGTAGAAAATGGATGGGATGGATGTTAAAAATAACTTGCAGTAAAACATGTTGTGTACATAGCATTATAATATCCATTCCAACAAAGCAATACCTTTAAACGTCCCCAGGAAAAAAGGTACAATTTTAAGTTTTTATTTGAAATAAGCAAAAAGTCCTGAACATTGGTCTGGTTCCATACTTCAGACAATTTAAAATCATTTAAACTAAATTGACAACTTGACAACTGAAAAAAAGAGAGAATTTGTTGTCTTATTTGTCGCATTTTAGACTATTTGTGACATTATACAAATAAATATAATCAAAAGTTGTTTAAATATAAATACTAATTTCAAATATTTACATATTTGTAGTACTCCTTATCCTATGTACTTTAGGTTTATTTGATGTACAGTAAATAAGAAAAAAATATAATTTACACTTTGGTTGAGTTCCTGTAAGTTTTCACTCAGTCCTGTTACCTAAACACACACGTTAATTATGAAAGTTGACTCATTTATCTTTCTGTATATTTTCTGTATATTCCAAATATGACTGCAATGTTCAAAATCTGTGTATACGGTCCGAGTACCCAAATTCTATTCTGATGTTCATTTTTAAAATATTTATTTTGTTTTTTAGTGTCACCGTGCTATTGGCATAAATGCCGAGTGACCATACATGTAACGGTAAACTAAAAACTCACTCTTGTTACTCAAATTTAGGATTCCGGCTTAAGGACCACGTAAAAAATGAAATTAAGTTGCTTGAGATGGTCCAAAACACATTTTGAGCAGTTCAATGTATTATCAGTTTTAGAGTTGATAAAAGCCAAAAATGTAAATTTATTTGAATAAAGTTGCATCAAGCAAATGGCACCATTTCAGTGGAATGGCCCTTACAAATTACACTTCACATTACTGGAAACCCATTTAGGATTAATGTAGTTGCATTGCTGCAAAAAAAAAGCAAACACACATGTTCCACTGTATAGTTTCAATTTATTTACATAAACACAAAAAAGCTTCCATTCAAAAAGATAAGTATACAGCCTACCTATACTGTATTTGGCAAAAAAATATGATTAAAAGTCTAAAAAAGGAGAGACACATTTGCAATGTACTGTATATCTATTTTAAGGAGATACTTTTAATTGATGAGGATGTGGAATGTTGCATCTCTTACTCCTGTTCCTTAACGACAGCATGACATGCTTGTGTGTGCACCATGCATGCATATACACATTCACAGTATATACTGTACATGTTCCCGGACAAAAGATGACAGACAACAGCATTTTATCTATTTTAGAATGAAGTATGAACAAGACTTCACCATACAAACCAGCTGTTGACGCCAAATGACTTCTCCCCAAGCAACTTAAAGCTTTTCTTCTTGTCAATCACGCTCACTTTGAATCAGTTTGTTTGTTTATAAAATGTGTACCAACAGTGCAATTATACCGTAGACTCAAATATCAGACGACCTTTTTTACCCCAGAATAAAGTCTGAACAAGCTTTTACTATGCCAACCACCAGGTGGCGCCAAATGACTTCGCTCTAAGCGAGTCAGAGCTTTTCTTCTTGTCACTCACACCCACCAGTGACCTGGAGAGAGACACACTGGGGAAATAAGGTTTCTTAAAGGCTGAGCAAGTTATCAAACAACAAAATAGTTAGTAATGAATGTAGTTTAATGAAGCAGAGTCATCAAACAACTATCGAGCAGAGAAATAATATAATAACTATTGGTTTTTTTATTATTGTAAACTACCAGTTTTTATTTCTTTCGAATAAAAACATGATTTTAAAACATTATTATTTTGTTATACAAATATTTTCCGTATCGGTTTGCAGAGGTACAGTAGATTCCCGCATATTTGTGATTCCGCAGTTGCAACCCTGCAAATGTACTTTTTTTTGGGTAAAAACAAATATATATATATATATATATATATATATATATATATATATATATATATATATATATATATATATATATATATATATATAATTTGTTTTGTTTTTTTAAGAAAATAAGCAGTATTTCTCACAGAAAATACATCTCAGCCACCCAATGATAGATATACAAATACCTGATAAAACTGCATAAAATGCACATATAACAGTAAATATTGATGACGCGATGCCAGTGCAAGATGGCAGCGCCCTGTTTGTTTGGCTGCGAAAGCACTAACTTCGACAGCCAGTATATGACCGAAAGTTGTTACTGCAATCCCAACAGGCAAGCAGTGTGGATTATGTCGACACAGCTTGAAGAAACACCTTTTCCGGCAGCTCAACGGCGTGTACTACTGCTAGACACTTGAAATGGAGGAGCCTCACAATGACGGAAGCGGGTGCTTGTCTGACGACTAGGGATGGGTACCTTTCACATTTGAATCAGGGTCTCGAATCATTGGTACTCAAAAATAGCAATTTTCAGTATTTGTGTGTGTTCAAATGTGTTAATAAATGTTAATTGTTTAAAAATGTTATATATATATATATATATATATATATATATATATATATATATATATATATATATATATATATATATAAAACATCTACATATACTATATATACAGTATATACTGTATATTTTTTCAATTTAACATTTAACAGTGAGCTGTGCTTTCCAGTTATCTTGTTTTCTTACACTTCTGTGTCTCATTTGCAAGTACTGTACATTACTGTATTATATAGTAAACTTTGTATGCCGTTGTGCAATTCCAAGACTTTGGATGGCAGTAGTAGTACAGCATGTTGCCTTAGCCAGGAAGTAGTCTTTGCCATTAAGTTGAATGTGCCGGTCTTTTCTTTTGTTGAGCCCCACAAAGTGTGTATACTGTAAGTATTGTGCTAATTGCATACCATCTGTTTGGTTGTCATCTTAGTTGTAGTTTTCATTCAAGTGTTGACATCGGCATGTAAAATGGCTAATGCTAACCGGTAGCATGTTTACAGCAAATCCAATGTTGATTAGCATCGAGGTAGCACATTTTGAAAAGTAGAGCCTTACTGTAGCTTTGAGCGCTTTTTTCTTGCTTCGTTGGTATGAAAAATTGTAACATTATCTAGAGCCGAGCCCGCTCTGAGTGCTTGACTGCTTGTTTCCGGCTAAGTGCTTGAAGTATCAAAATATGGCACCATTTGATTTTACGTGAATTGGTACCCGGGGTAGTAACAACGTCCCTACTAGTGACCAAGCTAAAGGCTAAACTATGACTCTGATTCATTTTTTTATTATCATTCATTAGTGGTGAGTACCTTCTGTATACACTTTATAATTTAAACATGTGTTTAATTAATGAGACATATTTAGGGCTTGAACCTTGATTGTGCTTCCATGCAATTATCTTTGCGAGTGAGCAATGGCGATTGAAGAGAGACAGGGGTGGTTATGGAGCTAAGTATAATTTAATCATTTTTAGTAACAGTCACTTTTATTGCAAATGTTTATCCGATATCAGAGAAGTTTAGATGACTATGTATGAATATTATACACATCAGTCCTTTCCTCTAATTGCATATTCTTTATAGGCCTTAGCTTGACAAATAGTAATATTATGTCATTCTATTTGTAGAAAGAAATCAAATAGAAAGGAAAAAACATATTTTAGGTCGTTTTTGTGTGGAAATTTTGTTTTTTTGGCAAACCCAAACCGGTCACAACTAATTGCAGGCGAATATGTGTATGGCGTACGGAGGCCCTAAAGGGACATGGAGGGAAAAAAATGTTTTGCGAGATCTCGTAATACTTTTTGCGAGATCTCGCAATACTTTCTCGCTGTGTCTGTTTCACCTCCGGTTCACCATCGCGGTGTCTTTTTTACTTCCGGTTGACTGACATAGGAAAAAAACCTTTTGCGAGATCTCGCAAAAGTATTGCGGGATTTTGCAAAACATCCACGTCCCTTTAGGGGCTGCATAATGGTGCATTTCCTCATGTCACAATATTAATCGGTGGGCATTGAGTATTGAAAACAAACAAACACACAAAGCATTGTGCACCGTTCTAGCCCATTTTCTTCTGTCGATCCAGGAACTTTTGTCTTCTGTCAGGAGGAACCTCATCCAAGCCAATGCCATGATTGCTTCCCCTAGAAGAGAAAATGCAACTTTTAGGGCACATGATCACACCCGGTGGGAGCTCAAGTATTACTTACCCTTTAATGTCTGGAGGAATGGGCAAAGGTTTCTTGAAATCTTCCCTTCCAACCAGCCAGTATGTGTGCTCAATACCTTTTCCCTATTAAAAAAACAAACAAAAAACATCAAAAAGTCATCTTTTTGTCTGTGAGTTTCAGCCAACTTACCTTTAACTCCGTCAGACCGCGAACATCAATTTTGTATCCCAGCTTCAAGCTGTTTAGGACATCCACTGTGCTCTGGTTGACGTGGATTCTGTAAGCTGCACAAAACACACAAAACCACAATGAATGCACACTTTGAGTTACTCCTCACATCATTGCTGTCAGGTATTCAAACTGATGTGATAAAAGAGGCATTACCTGTTTTCAACCACTTGAATGCAGCAAACTACACATCACCAGATTGCAACTTTACACAAATGCTAAACTGGGGTTTAAATTCAAGTTTGGAAAGTCATCTAAATGGATAGAAAAATACAATAACATCTCATGAGACTTCTACACATCTCGGGAGACATTTCCGCTCATGTAATTAGTGTGTGCTGGCTGTTGTGTTGTCAGTGACATGACCCCAGAGGGCTATTGCTGAAAAAGTGTGATCATAACTGTAGAACTGGAAATAGACGTTTTTGCAACGAATAGTGAAGCGCTACACACATCTGTCCTGGTTGCTCAGTACAATATGGGTAAAGTGACAATGAAGAAAACAAACGTGCACCAAAGTGTGAGCTGTGTTTTGTTTTAATGTGAAGGGACTCTCCTCCCACTGCGCATCCATCACATGTTATCATGTGATAATTACATGATATAATACAGTCAATCAGGGATGACAAAAACAATAAATGTTGTAGAAATAGTAAATGGTTCTAAAGCTACCTTGTGCAGTACTATGGTATTCAAGCAATACAGTGTAGCTAATAGCTAGCTGGGAACTAGCCAATGGTGACACCAGGGGGTGGCCCTGACTGACTCCTGGCTACCCCAGTGTCTAGTATAAATTGTAGTAGCAACATGCTTTTCACCCCAAATGCACAGCCTCCCAGGCAGGCAAGCTGCTCTAGACCTTCGGCCACACACAGCAGCCAGCCCTCCCAAGAGTATGGACAACCCGGTTTCATGCAATCTCCTCAATAATTGGTCAAACTACAATTACGTGACTACAGGGTGCCATCTAGGCAGGCACAAGTCATTAAAACAACATTGGGAACTTGTTGAAATAGGTCAAACGCAACATTAGAACAATGTTTGGTTTTGACGTTGATTTGACGATTGAATTTTGGTCATTTCTTAACCAATATTTTAAAACACAAATACAACATTGAAACAACACGCTTTTTGACAACGTTTATTCAATGTCAAGTTGTGACGTTGATTTGACCATTTAAATGTGGTCATTTCCCAACCAACAACATGGATCCAACGTTAGACACCAACGTTGTCTCAATTTACAAATTTACAAATCGTATGCATGTTCGAAATAAACTGAACTAAACTGAAACTGAACTGAACTGAACTGAACAAATACAACTATTTTGCAACGTTGTTTCAAAGTCAGTTCTAAAGGACATGTATGCAGGGCCGGCCCGTGGCATAGGCCGTATAGGCAAATGCTAAGGGCGCCGTCCATCAGGGGGCGCCACGCCAGTGCCACAAATGTTGGAGAAAAAAAAAAAAGTTGGTACTATTATTTCTAAATACAAAAAATAATAATAGAAATATTATTTGTTACAACATTACGCGCCCCCCCCCCCCCCCCCCCCGTCACCACATCAAAAAATCAACACAAGATGTCAAAACGGCCAAAACTGTCAGGTGCCCAGGGAAGAAAAAAGAGAAAAGAAGAGGAGGAGAAACGAGAAAAAGACAGAGGTAGCAGGTAGGTAACGTTAGCCTACATGAAATTATTTGTCTGTTACAGAATGTGATAGTAACCTGGCTTTTTAGCATTAAGCTAATGTTACATGATTCGGCAATTGCTAATCAATAAATAGCTAGTTCTGTTTTAACGTCGGGTTAATTGTGGAGGGGGCTAAATTGTTATGGAAAATAATAATGTAACGTTAGGTAATTACAGTACTCCCACCTTACATTCCTCAGGGACATTTGTATTAGATCTTTTAAGCAGGTGTTTTTTGTTTACATTGTTATTGCCTTCTGGTTAGCTAATGTTTGCCCTGCAGGTAATAGTCACTTTTCCACCCCTTTATATATTAGGTATAGTTGTAAGCCTAGTTGTTAAAGTGCACATCATTAATGTTAATTAAGCAATATGTATGTAAAAAATATTGTATTTCATATATTCATTTTTTATTTTTTGCATTCATTTATTTATTCATATTTTTTTTTATCTTGTTAACTATTCTGATTGTTAATTTGCTTTCTTTAAGTAAAAAAAAGGTCAAAGACAAAGCTATTCGGTTTCTTGTGAGTATATACACTTCACTGCCGATGTGGGGGGGGGGGGGGGGGGGGCGCCACCTAAAATCTTGCCTAGGGCGCCAGATTGGTTAGGGCCGGGCCTGCATGTATGTATAATCAACGTTGTATCAATGTCTTGTGCCTGCTGGGATGTTACGTACCAGTTTGAAGACGAAGCTAAGCGACACTTCAGTCCCTCATTATAGATTTACTTTAATTGAAGAGTGTTTGCCCGTGTAAACGTGCTCTGTTGTGCGGAACGGGAATGCGCCACTCGCAAAAAAAAGCAATTGCATACGTTTCCCGCAACCCAAAAAGGACAAAAATATGGGAAGTCGCCGGAAAGGCCAGAGAGCCAATAACAAGAGTTTCTTGTGCGAGGTAAGCCAGCATACAAACACATGGAAACGTGGTGTATCGCACTCTCAGTATTCGTGAATTAATACACTTTACCTGACAAAACTTTGCTTCAAAATGAATCCTTTTTTTTGCATGTGTCACCAATAATCCACACTAAACTAATACATATTGCAGTAAAAAGCAGCATTAGTTGAGTATTCAAGTAATTATGGAGACAATGAAATCAAAAAGCCATGACTCTCCACAGCAAAACCTATGAAAAATATTCAAAAATGCCAAAATAAAAGCACAGGCAATTTTTAGCGCAGTGATTACAAACAATACACATTTCACACTAAAGTCGTTATTTCTCCGTAATTGTTGGTCCTTAACTTACTTAAAAGGATTTTGGCAAAATGAGGGTAATACGTTGATTTTCGGTTGTCCCGGCGGGAATGTGTTAGAGAGCTGCTGGTCACTAAACAGTGCATGAATATAGTGGTGTAGTGTTTAAAAAAAGTGATCACTATATACACTATATTGCCAAAAGTATTTGGCCACCCATCCGAATGATGAGAATCAGGTGTCCTGATCACTTGGCCCGCCCGGTGTATAAAATCAAACACTTAGGCATGGAGACTGTTTCTACAAACATTTGTGAAAGAATGGGCCGCTCTCGGTGATTTTCCAGCGTGGAACTGTCATAAGATGCCACCTGTGCAACAAATCCAGTCGTGAAATTTCCTCGGTCCTAAATGTTCCAAAGTCAACTTTATTATAAGAAAAGTGAAGAGTTTGGGAACAACAGCAACTCAGCCACCAAGTGGTAGGCCACGAAAACTGACAGAGGGGTCAGCGCATGCTGAAGCGCATAATGCAAAGACTTTCTGCACAGTCAGTTTTTACAGAGCTCCAAACGTCATGTTATCTTCCAATTAGCCCACGTACAGTACGCAGAGAGCTTCATGGAATGGGTTTCCATGGCCGACAGCTGCATCTAAGCCATACATCACCAAGTCCAATGCAAAGCGTCGGATACAGTGGTGTAAAGCACGTCGCCACTGGACTCTAGAGCAGTGGAGACGCCTTCTCTGGAGTGATGAATCACACTTTTCCATCTGGCAATCTGATGGACGAGTCTGGGTTTGGAGGTTGCCAGGAGAACGGTATATTTCGGACTGCATTGTGCCGAGTGTGACATTTGCTGGAGGAGGAATTATGGTGTGGGGTTGTTTTTCAGGAGTTGGGCTTGGCCCCTTAGTTCCAGTGAAAGGAACTTTGAATGCTCCAGGATACCAAAACATTTTGGACAATTCCATGGGATGGCACTTCAAGTTCATATGTGAAAATGGATGGATGGATGGATATATATATATCAATTTTTTTTTTTTTTTTTTTTTAAGAAAATAACAGTATTTCTCACAGAAATTACATCTGTGGCCACCTGTAAAGGCAGGTGGCCAAATACTTTTGGCTATATAGTGTATACTATTTGACAAAATAAAAGCATGTTTTATTGTAAGTTAATGAGCTGGAATATATTTAGAACTATATTTAAAGTCATTTGGTTTATTTTGTCAGGAAAACTTACGCCAGAACGACTCAGTTGCATGCTTTCGGGCACAGCCGCACACGTCCTTGGTACCAAACATGGCGCCTCTCGTTTAGTTGTCCATACTCTCTCCATACACAACTCTGCCCCTCCCCCTCCATCCCTGCTACTTTTGCGCGCTCAGACAGCAATAGCTCAGCGCGTGCCACCCGTCAACAATATCAAAATAAGATAAGAAAAAAGATGAAGAAAACTACCGGTAAGTAACTAAGTCAAAATATTATTTAGCAAAACAAGACTACACAATGAACCAAAGTATATTAGTAAGCATTTCCTTAAGTCCTTTCTACAGGCCGATTTACTACAACAGTAGACTACAATTCTGAAATTATGGTTTATACTATAGTTTTGGTGTGACACTCCAAGATTTACAGTAGCCCCATCTGAAAAATGTCTGGAGGCTTTAATTGATTGATTGATTGAAACTTTTATTAGTAGATTGCACAGTATAGTACATATTCCGTACAATTGACCACTAAATGGTAACACCCGAATAAGTTTTTCAACTTGTATAAGTCGGGGTCCAAGTAAATCAATTCATGGTACAAATACGCTTGTATATTCTATCAGGATAATACAGTCATCACACAAGTTAATCATCAGAGCATATACATTGAAATATTTACATTATATACATTATTTACAATCCAGGGGATGGGATGTGGAGGTTTTATCAAATCCGATTGCTCTGAGCTTATCCAACAGTATAGCGTGGTTAACGGTGTCAAAGGCCTTCTGAAGGTCCAGCATGACCATGCCGCAGTATTTGCCCGCGTCCACTTCATGTTTGATGTGGTCGGTCAGATAGAGAAGGCATGTGTCAGTGGAGTGGTTAGATCTGAACCCAGATTGGAATTTGTACATGAGTTTATTAGTATCAACCTGTTCATAAACTAATTTTTCCACTACTTTTGAAATGGAACTGAGAATAGAAACAGGTCGGTAGTTACCAGGTTCGAATTTGCTTCCTTTTTTAAAAAAGGGAGTTACTCTTGCTATCTTAAAATCTTTTGGTACTTGGCCTTGTTTAATTGAGGGATTTATTATTTGTGTGATGATTGGGGCAATGGTGGTCACAGAGTCTCTGAGGAATCTGGAGGGGATATTGTCAAGGCCGGTGGCCTTGTTTAGGTGGAGCGCGCTCAATTTTTTAAGCACCTCGTCAGCTGAGACCATTTCTAATTTGAAAACGCCACTGCAACTAGCATGTTAATCACTAGCCGGCAACAAGCGTGTTAATCGCTAGCTGAAAACTAGCATGCTAATCGTTAGCTGACAGTTAGCGCCACAAATTGCTAGCTGGCAACTATCTCACTAATCACTTGTTGCTAGTTTTCTCTGCTAATTGCTAGTTGGTAACTCAAGCACTAATTGCTAGCCATCTTAAATGCTAACACGAGTAGAATAATAGAATACTTCATGTTTTTATTTTTGATTGATTGATTGAGACTTTTATTAGTAGGTTGCACAGTGAAGTACATATTCCGTACTTGCAAGTTACAGTAGGGTGGCTACGCTAGTCCCATTTCTAAACGGTACTACATTGTGTTGGGTCAATGTTAATGTGTATTTAAAGACATTTAAATGTGTGATAAAATTCAGGGGAGAATAAAAAAACACATGTTTATATATGCTCCTGTGTACCCCGGGAAGTCCTGCGGGGAGTGCTCAGAGAGTATGGGGTAACGGACTGTCTGATTGTGGCGGTCCGCTCCCTGTATGATCAGTGTCAGAGCTTGGTCCGCATTGCAGCAGTAAGTCGGACTCGTTTCCAGAGAGGGTTGGACTCCGCCAAGGCTGACCTTTGTCACCGATTCTGTTCATAACTTTTATGGACAGAATTCTAGGCACAGTCAGGGCGTTGAGGGTATCTGGTTTGGTGGCTGCAGGATTAGGTCTCTGCTTTTTGCAGATGATGTGGTCCTGATGGCTTCATCTGGCCAAGATCTTCAGTTCTCACTGGATCGGTTGGCAGCCGAGTGTGAAGCGACTGGGATGGGAATCAGCACCTCCAAGTCCGAGTCCATGGTTCTCGTCCAGAAAAGGGTGGAGTGCCATCTACGGGTTGGGGAGGAGATCTTGCCCCAAGTGGAGGAGTTCAAGTACCTCGGAGTCTTGTTAACGAGTGAGGGAAGAGTGGATCGTGAGGTCGACAGGCGGATCGGTGCGGCGTGTTCAGTAATGCGGACGCTGTATCGATCCGTTGTGGTGAAGAAGGAGCTGAGCCGGAAGGCAAATCTCTCAATTTACCGGTCGATCTACGTTCCCATCCTCACCTATGGTCATGAGCTTTGGGTTATGACCGAAAGGACAAGATCACGGGTACAAGCGGCCGAAATGAGTTTCCTCCGCCGGGTGGCGGGGCTCTCCTTTAGAGATAGGGTGAGAAGCTCTGTCATCAGGGAGGAGCTCAAACTAAAGCCGCTCCTCCTCGACATCGAGAGGAGCCACATGAGGTGGTTTGGGCATCTGGTCAGGATGCCACCCAAAGGCCTCCCTAGGGAAGAGTTTCGGGCACGTCCGACCGGTAGGAGGCCACGGGGAAGACCCAGGACACGTTGGGAAGATTATGTCTCCTGGCTGGCCTGGGAACGCCTCTGGATCCCCCGGGAGGAGCTGGACAAAATGGCTGGGGAGAGGGAAGTCTGGGCTTCCCTGCTTAGGCTGCTGCCCCCGCGACCCGACCTCGGATAAACGGAAGAAGATGGATGGATGGATGGATAGATGTTAAAAAAATCTACCAGAAATGTCACAATTCCACTGTAGTACCTTTGCGGACCCCTGTTAAAGATCCTGTGGAAGATTACTCACAGGGTTTGTGTGGAACAATTTAGATTAATTATGATTCAACAACATTTTTAATCTAGTGTCAAGAAAGAAGGGAATAACCCGCCTGGTTCGGTCCCTGCTTTTCTGTCCCTAGCATGAGGGGTGAGCTTTCTAACCACCAAGCTAAAAGCTCGGGCTTTCCACTTGGATAGCCAGCATACTCTAGAAGTTGTCAGGGAGTGAGGTTTATCATTGTACACACACACACACACACACACACACACACACACACACACACACACACACACACACACACGCACGCACACATATATATATATATATATATATATATATATATATATATATATATATATATATATATATATATATATATATATATATATATATATATATATATGTAATTAAATACACACATATATATATATATATATATATATATATATATATATATGTATGTGTGGGGAAAAAAATCACAAGACTATTTCATCTCTACAGGCCTGTTTCATGAGGGGGGGTACCCTCAATCATCAGGAGATTTTAATAGGAGCATTCGCATACCATGGTTTATATAGGGCACAGAGTGGGTGGGTACAGGCTGGCGTAGGGGCGTGGTGATTGGCTCATGTGTTACCTAGGAGGTGTTTCCGTCTATGGCGGCATGCTGTTACAATTTCGCTGCGCTTGTTGAGGGATGACAGGTCTGGACGGTAAATAATAAACAGTTTCTCTTTCAAGCATAGGTTGCATCTTTTATTACCACTATTGTAAGGTGTGCTGGATGCAAGAATTTGCCATGTTATTGAATATTCAACATTATTGTCTTTGAGGTCCCAAATGTGTTTGCTGAGTTCTGTGGTATTTCGCAGGTTTTTGTTCCTGAAAGAAGCCTTGTGATTGTTCCATCTGGTTTTGAATTCTCCCTCGGTTAATCCTACATATGTGTCGGATGTGTTAATGTCCTTGCGTATTACCTTAGATTGGTAGACAACTGATGTTTGTAAGCACCCCCCGTTGAGAGGGCAATCAGGTTTCTTTAGACAGTTACAGCCTTTGTTGGTTTTGGAGTCGCTCTGTCTGGGGGCCGACAACCAACAAAGGCTGTAACTGTCGAAAGAAACCTGATTGCCCTCTCAACGGGCAATAGTGGTAATAAAAGATGCACCCTATGCTTGAAAGAGAAACTGTTTATTATTTACCGTCCAGACCTGTCATCCCTCAACAAGCGCAGCGAAATTGTAACAGCATGCCGCCATAGACGGAAACACCTCCTAGGTAACACATGAGCCAATCACCACGCCCCTACGCCAGCCTGTACCCACCCACTCTGTGCCCTATATAAACCATGGTATGCGAATGCTCCCATTAAAATCTCCTGATGACTGAGGGTACCCCCCCTCATGAAACAGGCCTGTAGAGATGAAATAGTCTTGTGATTTTTTTTCCCACACATACATATATTGCGCTCTACTACGGTATCGAGCACTATTTTTTGGATAACCTTATTAAGACATATATATATATATATATATATATATATATATATATATATATATATATATATATATATATATATATATATATATATATATATATATATTTATGGAGCTGGTTTAATTTCTTGTGTACTTGCTGTAAACCCAAGAGCATGTAGAAGGACGCTGGAACATACCTGCTTATTTAAATTGAAACTTCAAATTGACCTCTAATTCTGTTTATAGTCTTAACGGATTACAAAGGACTGGTCACTTAAAGCCCTGTTTAGCCCCAAGCAGCATGCACACACCTGTCCTCTGCTGCCCTTTGTATCGATACAAAAACACTCACTTCTTGTCTTTCCGTATAAAAACGGCGCATAGATGTGATGCATTGTTATGGGTTATTGTTTGTTGTTAAAACAAAGAGGAATAGCATTCATTCAGCATATGACAATGTTGCGTAAGACACTCACACAACCCGGTGGACTCCATTCGAGATGCTGTGTTGACTGTGTCTCCAAAGAGGCAGTACCGAGGCATCGTGAGGCCCACTACTCCTGCTACCACTGGGCCTGGAAGCACACACACACACACACACACACACACACACACACACACACACACACACACACACACACACACACACACACACACACACACACACACACACACACACACACACGTACACACAATAAGATGGTCCTCTTTGCCAAACAATATACTGTATGTCCATGATGTATTTCATTGTTTAACATATTACATTGTTTGGATTGAAAAATGAACCTCCATCACAAAATGAATAGCATTGACTTGTGTTTGATGCTGTGTGTTAATTGGATGACAGCACCCTAAGTGGATAGTGCCTCGCCATGCCAAGAGTAAGTTCCAGACAAGGATGAAGGAGGTAAAAATACCTCCTTGCCTCAACAGCTTGGGTTGCTTCATGCTTACCCCTCTACAACAATTCAGCTTGTACGTTTGTATTTTATTGTACAATCTTTTTCTCTTTCATTGTATTTCTGGCATAAACACTTTATGCACAACTATTAAAACAATATTTCTTTATTGTGTCATTATTCAATACATCAAGGTTATCCCGATACCAATTTATTGGTACCGGTACCGGTACCAAAAATGTACATTGATACTTTTTGATACTTTTCAGAATAAATGGGAACACAACACATTTCATGAATGGCTTCATTTTAACAGAACATATCTTGATACATTAAACATACGTTTTTAATTGCACTCAAATAACAATTTTATAAGATTGGAATTCAAATTAAAAGACATTAAACACACTGGGCTTTTCTTATTGCACTCAAAGAACAATTTTAGAAGACTAAAATAAAAATTAATAGGCGCTAAACACATTGGGCTTTTCTTATTGCAATGAATTAACATTTCACAATTTTGCATATCATATATAGTCTGCACGTAATAGGATTAGGTTAGAATATAATTTAACGTTTTTTTGACATTGTAAATGCTTCATGATTTATGGTTGCTAATTTTGATCTGTTCTTTAGGACAAATACAATCAATCGTAAATACTAAAAACAAAACTATGAATAAAACTACACGGATAAGAAATGTAGCAGGTAAAACACACATTGTTAAAGATAAAACACAAATTGTTGGAATTCTGTACAAACGTAATTTCCCTTGCATTACTTTACGCTAGGTGGGCGGTTTTGACTGCGCTATTAATTGGCAACAAACTAACCAGCTGTGTGCGTGTTCACGTATCTAAGTGTGCACAGCAGAGTACCTAGTTAACTACATTTCCTGTCACTCTTTTAACCCCTTGTACAGATCTGAATATTTGTCATTCAAATATGTACCTTAGTTTGAAGCAAAGGTAGTAGTACTTTTATTGCCACCTTTTGCGAGGCATGTTTTAAAGCAGTGTTTCTTAAGTAGTGTTTCTTAACCATTGTTGGGCCGCGAGCCCCACCTAGAGGGCTGCCATTTATTATTTGTTTGGTCCGTATGGGCCGCAGTGGTACTCAGTTGTAAAATACTTTTCCACCACTTTTGGCAGTAATGACAACAGCAAACAAACGAGAATTCTGGAGCTAAAGTTATAGAGAAGTTTCTTAAGCTCAAAAATTAGGATTAAAGTGGTGAAACAGTATATTTATTTGCACTTTAATTTTATTGAATTTTTATAAAGAAATATATCTATTTTAGCACTGCGGAATTGTATGTAAACATTTTTTTTAATCAGTTTTTATGGGTCCCTTTTTTTGCAGTATATTTGATTAGTATTCATTTTTGTAATCAGCTTGACCTAAGCCTTGACAGTAGTCTTTGTGATTAACACATGCTTTCATATTACTTGACAGGGTTGTTAAGTGGTTAGCTATAACTACTGAATACAGTTAAAATGTAATGTTAAGATTACTAATTCAGTGTTACCATTTGAATGGGCCCCTGTCTCCTATGCAGTGGAAAAGTCAGTCCCCAAGCTCAAAAAAGTTAAGAACCCCTGTTTTAAAACACTGCTTGCTGCTTGTGTTTTGAAAGTGTCACCTTTATCGTGAGTTTTGAAGCCAAAATACCTCCATATTGCGTTTCACGCACCCTCTTTATTAACCAGTAGAATTGCTGTTTTTTGCCATTTTTCCTCTTTACACTGTTTTTGCTTGTATGTTATTTGTATGTACGTGCTGACCAGTGACGTGCAGTCACTAGAGGCAGGTGAGGCAGGGCCTCACCTGCCATCATGGAAAGAAAAAAAATGTAAAAAGAAAAAAAAAAATTAAATTGTTATATGTATCCAGTGATTATACTATAAAGTTATTTTCCATTTAACTTCACCAGTTTTAGATTATTTTTATTCAAAATCGCTGAATTTTCACATTTACCGTTCAAATACTGAGAAGAGACGGTGCGGTGAACTGCAGCCAGTTGCGGCACGTCACTCAGTGCCGCAACATGGATTGCGCAATGACTCGGCTAACTGCTGGCCTGCTGTGCAGTGAGACTGTATTGCTATATGAACTATATTATACATTTCCATAGTTTAGTTTGCTGAGGTATATAATGTACAGTGTATTTTGTCAACAACTGTATGTGTGTAAAGTATTTCTTGTGCTGAGCGATCATAAAACGGCTGCAAAAGACGCACTGGCTGAGGCTCGCCTCCTGCACCCCCGCCGTAGAATTGTTATATCAACTAAAGCCCACACTTAAACTTTCCACGTGCAAGATTGAATCTATTTAAAAAAATTATTTCATAAGAAGCCAAAAAGTGCAAAAACAATAATGTTGGTGCTGGAGGAGTTGTGAATGACTGCAGGGACACAACATTAGATACACCTGCAGACTGCAGGTGTACCTAATTCACAACTCCTCCAACACGAACATTATTGTTTTTGCACTTTTTGGCTTCTTATTAAATAACTTTTGTAACCTATTTTCATGGGCTTTCCTCTTTGTGATGTTAAGTTCCTGTTATGCGCTGTTATACAGTATATGCCTTGAGCTCTTATTTTGAAGGCGCTAAAAGCGGAAGTGATGTCACGTTGCGGAGGTTTTTGAAAGAAGGTAAATAAAGTGGTCCTCGTGTAAACTGGAGCCTCCGTGTTTGTTATTTTGTAGTTTCATACAGTATAGGCGACATTTATAAACCCTCGGTTACACTTTTTTAAATAGATTCAATCTTGCACGTGGAAAGTTTAAGTGAGGGCTTTAGTTGCGGTACATGGACTTAATTTCTAAATAAAGGTAAGACCATAATAACGTTTTTTTTATTAAATGTGCTTTTTTGTGTGCTACAGTTTGTATGTGTAAAGTTAAAGTTAAGTTAAAGTACCAATGATTGTCACACACACACTAGGTGTAATGAAATTTGTCCTCTGCATTTGACCCATCCCCTTGATCACCCCCTGGGAGGTGAGGGGAGCAGTGGGCAGCAGCGGCGCCGCGCCTGGGAATCATTTTTGGTGATTTAACCCCCAATTCCAACCCTTGATGCTGAGTGCCAAGCAGGGAAGAATACTGGTATGAGCTTTTAAACATAACCCGTTAACTGCTGCCAATCAAATGGTGAATAAGATACTCTTTAGGGTTCATATGTTTGTAAATCTGACTGTGATGAAGTCAGTGCCTCACCAGCCATCAACCTCACCGCACGTCACTGGTGCTAACACACTTTACATGTGCCTCGGCTCAGCAACGTCACCTCAGCAAGGCAGCATTCAGATAAAAAAAAGTACCGGTATTTTTTTAAATGTTTTTAGTTAATTTGTACCTCGGTACTTAATTAGTACCGGTATACCATACAACCCTACAATGTATCCACATAAAATACACACCACACATGCATACCCCACACCACACATCGCTTCAACCCCCTTTTTTGTATTTGTATTTTGTATTTGTATTATTATTATTAAATTTGTATATGAGTTTTTTTTCCTGGTCTCAAAATGCCCTCACAGGCATTTTGTTTGGGACTCGCTTTTTTTCCCCTCCTCATCCCATATTTTACCTTTTTTCCACCTTTACGGGCGTCAGAGTGTTCCCGCTCTGTCTACCCTGTATGATGTTTGTCTGATCTTGAATGGGTTTGTACTAAAAATTAAATTTTTTTATACTTTTTAAGTGCAATAGCAATAAAGTTGCATTCCATTATGTAAGTAGTGTGTTGCTTACCGGAGTGCAAGCCGATGCGGATCCTGACTTTTACGTCAGGCATGTGTCTCATTTTGAAGGTTCCAATGCAGTGCAGGATGTCAAGAGACATGTTGGCCATCTCAGCTGCATGGCGGTTTCCGTTCCTGTTGGGAACCCCTGAGGCCACCATGTATGCATCTCCAATGGTTTCTACCTAAAAGCAACATTAAAAGCAATAAGCTCCTCCAGAGCATTAGCATAGAGATGTTGAACATAGAAGAAGAAGGGTGCAGCACTCTCACCTTGTACACGTCATGCAGCCCGATGATGGCGTCAAAAAGCGTGTACAGGTCGTTGAGCAGGTCGACGACCTCGATTGGCTCGCTCAGAGCTGAGATTGTGGTGAAGCCAACAATGTCGCTAAAGTACAGAGTGACTTCATTGAAGTGCTCCGGTTTGACCGGCTTGCCTGTCTTCAATGCTTGAGCCACAGACCTGACGGAGGAGCACAGGAGCAGTGACGTCACCTCCATATGCACCTCCCTCTGACAGTGGTGCAATGGAAAAAATATCATCGCTCTCACGAATAACCTCAACTTAAGAGTGTTTTGAGATAAGAGCTGTCTCTCGGTTAATTGTTACGCTTTAAGTTGCAAGCAAAAATGTGAGATACAAACATCTCGGCATCTTGTATAGCGCTTTTCTACCTTTAAGGTACTCAAAGCGCTTTGACAGTATTACCACATTCACCCATTCACACACACATTCACACACTGATGGCGGGAGCTGCCATGCAAGGCGCTAACCAGCAGCCATCAGGAGCAAGGGGTGAAGTGTCTTGCCCAAGGACACAACGGACATGACTAGGATGGTAGAAGGTGGGGATTGAACCCCAGTAACCAGCAACGCTCCGATTGCTGGCACAGCCACTCTACCAACTTCGCTACACCGTCCCTAGGGTTAGGGTGTAGGGTGTTAGAGAGTAGTAATTGCGGTAAAATGTCAATTTTGGAGTCCCAATTGTCAGAAACTAGGTAGTTAACTGTAGTTAGCTATAGCTGCCGCTGAACAGAGTCAAGTCAAAACTAATTCCCAGATAGCAGAAAAGTCGATCTGCAATGAGTTTGACAGTGGAGCGATCAGTCACTCTGGCATCGATCAGCTTAGGCTGTGAAAGGCTGTTGTGAAGTTGTCATTTCGAATAAATCTTTTGATATTTTAGTCTCACAGTAATGACAATACGGGACAAGTGCGTTCCATGACAGCTCAATACGGAAAGCGTACTTCTACAAACGTACGTCTCTAAATACGGGACGATTCCGTTTTTCAAGGCATCCACTTTGACTCAAGTTTAAGCTACTAAATACAATTATTCGGCCTATAAAGGACTCATTTAACATGATATCTCTTGCACCTGAGTACACATTTTGTTCAAATCTGATGTTTTTTTGAAGTTTGCATGTTACAAATCCAGGTTGAGATCCCATGAAAAATAGTTTCAAAAATGTACATACAAACAAAGCTATAACCATGGTGCGATTAAAGTGCATGCATTGCTTTTAGAAAGCAAGTTGTAATGTTGTGGGGACTCTCGTGAAAAAATATTATTTTTTTCATGAATTTGATCATTCCATTTCAATTGTGCATCTTGACAAGGACACGTTTTCGACAGACAATTTGAATGCATACAAAACTTTGCCGTTTGTCAACTTACTTGGGCAACATCTGAGCCACCAGGGCGTCCGTCTTTTGTCTCTCCACCTCCAACTCTTCTGTCCTCTCTCTGATCAGATCCTCCAAATTGGAGGAATACTGCTCCAGCATGCGCAGCATTGAGTCGATAATATTGGTTTTCTTGCCTTTGGTGATACTTTTAAACTGTGCACACGTAAAAAACAAACTGACCTCCATGTACTGTGTAATGTCCATTAAATGTTTTTTAATGAATAGACAGTATGTGTGGTCACCTGTTTAAAAATGTCTTGAAATGTGGGCCTCTTGTCAGGTTCTTCACTCCAGGACTGCTTAATGACCTGGATAACATCCAGCGGGGCCTCGTCCACAGACACAGTGGGTCGGCACAAAGGAGGGGGCTCTTTGAGTTTACTAATAATCTCTGACAACACACACACACACACACACACACACACACACACACACACACACACACACCATTAACAATAACAATGACATTAACATGCGGATTTACTGTTTAGCACATATTAATATACACTGATAGGAATGTTGATTTGTTTTCGACTTTTTAAATTCACTAAACCCAGCAAATATTCATGATTTTTTATAAAACATCACAATTCAAATACATTTTAACTTGTAAAAATATAATTATTTCAATGTCTTTTTTCCATTTTCTGGTCCCATTCGTGGGCCGTAATAATTTCCCCCCTGAAAATCTAATATTTGAGGAATAGGAAATCAGACAAACATGCACTTAGGTAACCCCCAAAAATGATTACAATTATTAGTCAAATATATTTATACTAGTGCTGTTAAATGATCCATCCATCCATCCATTTTCTACCACTTGTCCCGTTCGGGGTCGCGGGGGTTGCTGGAGTCTATCTCAGCTGATTATTTATTTAAATCAGATTATTCACATTTTTGAATTCGGATTAAGGTTATTATTTGCTTGTATAAATTAAATTGATTTAAAAAAGACTCCAATATTTGGAAACAAATGCAGTTTTATCGTCATGTCATACAAGAATTAAAAAAAAAAAAAATGTTTCACTCGAATCCACATAATTTATTTACTCAAAACTTAAAAAGGTTTCATCTTTAATCTAATTTTAAGTGACACAGGTAAAGGAGCATGTGAGCTCAAAATAAATTGGGTGATAATCTGCATATATACATGATTAATGCAATAATCATTTGTAATTAGTCACAAGGTAACTTTCCCCCCAAAAATTGACAGCCCTATTTTATACTTATTATTTTCCAATTATTATTCTGTACATACATATATATATGTATATATATATATATATATATATATATATATATATATATATATATATATATATATATATATATATATATATATATATACACACACTATATTGCCAAAAGTATTTGGCCACCCATCCAAATGATGAGAATCAGGTGCCCTAATCACTTGGCCCGGTGTATAAAATCAAGCACTTAGGCATGGAGACTGTTTCTACAAACATTTGTGAAAGAATGGGCCGCTCTCAGTGATTTCCATCATGGAACTGTCATAGGATGCCACCTGTGCAACAAATCCAGTCGTGAAATTTCCTCGCTCCTAAATATTCCAAAGTCAACTTTACTATAAGAAAAGTGAAGAGTTTGGGAACAGAGAGGGGTCAGTGGATGCTGAAGCGCATAGTGCAAAGACTTTCTGCACAGTCAGTTGCTACAGAGCTCCAAACTTCATGTGATTTTCCAATTAGCCCACGTACAGTACGCAGAGAGCTTCATAGAATGGGTTTCAGTGTAAAGCACGTCACCACTGGACTCTAGAGCAGTGGAGACGCCTTGTCTGGACTGATGAGTCACGCTTTTCCATCTGGCAATCTGATGGACGAGTCTGGGTTTGGAGGTTGCCAGCAGAACGCTACATTTCGGACTGCATTGTGCCGAGTGTGAAATTTGGGGGAGGAGGAATTATGGTGTGGGGTTGTTTTTCAGGAGTTGGGCTTGGCCCCTTAGTTCCAGTGAAAGGAACTTTGAATGCTCCAAGATACCAAAACATTTTGGACAATTCCATGGGATGGCACTTCAAGTTCATATGTGAGTAAAAGCAGGTGGCCAAACACTTTTGGCAATATAGTGTATATATATATATAGTGTATATATATATATATATATATATATATATATATATATAGTTCTTTTTTTTAAAATCGATTACATAATTTACGGACGATATATATAACTTACCTTTGGGAGGCATGTCCATCATACAGAAAGGTGCAGAGCGGGAAATAACCTCTTGTGCGATGATGGAAAAGCTGTAGACATCCCCGTGAAAAGTGCCTTTCCTCCTCAGGGAAGGATTGCGCAACAGCTCAGGAGCGGTCCAGAACAGATCTTTTCACACAATCCAAAAGTTACATTATGTATTTACTAAAGGAAATTGACGACCTGACATTAAGTCACCTTCAGGCTTTTCTTCATCTATGCTGACGTTTTGGGCACTCAGAACTTCATTGAAGCCATAATCAGTCACCTTCAGCACAAAGCGACCGTCCACCACACAGTTTCTGGATTTGAGGCGTCCGTGGACGATGCCCCGATTGTGTAAGTACTTCATGCCCTGTTAGGACCCCCGATGTGTGAGTCATGCATTCTGATGGAACATGTTATTTTTGTTTGGGACAATACCCGAATGAGATCCATCAGCAGGGAGGACTTGAACATCCAGTCAAGACGTACTTCCTCGTTGGTGAGGAGGTCCTCCAGGCTGCCTCTGGAGCAGTGCTCCGTCACCACACCGAAGATCCCAGAGTCAAAGAACAGTCCCAGGAACAGATTGAGGTTCTCATGCCTCATGTCTCTGAGCTGCAATGATTAGTAGCACACAATTAGAACAAGCATATTCAACGTTTCCTAAAAAAACTCACCTTGACAAAGACAGACTCAGTGCTGCTGCCGATGCTCGATCCAGATCCAGCGGGGCCTTTCTTTAACCAAACCCAATCACCCTAAAGGACGGGGAGTAATGATTTACGGACACACACAAACACAGTCGTGGATTCTCGTGAGTTGAGCTCACCTCAAACACAGCAACATTGGAGCTGTCAGGTGAGGAGGCCAAGTAGCTGCGACCGGACACTGAGTGGTGAGGCGTCTTCATGTCCAGCTGACTCCTCATGATGCTCTCGTCGTTCAGCTTCTGCTCTCAACAACACATCAACGCATGGATTTGATAGACAAAAGTATTGGGACACCCTGCCGTGCCAGGAGAAGCAAAAATAAGCAGTGGATTCCCCTTTTGATGTTGGGAAGACAACAAGAAGTCTACTAAAAGTCAACAAATTGGAATTTAGAAAATTTCTCAGGTCAAAGGATACTCGCTTGACTCACAGTCTTTTCGAGTGTGATGGGGTTGAGAACAGGGTTCTTCTTCATTATTCATAATCATTATGAAAGACATGACGATGGTTGGAATTTTTAAAAATATATTTATTCTAATTTGTAAATAAAAGTAAATAAATGTCCGCTTACAGCGCAGCCAATGGGAGCTCCTCTATTTCGCCCATAAAATCCAATATATAACCATTCAAAAAGCGCCAAGAAAATTCAATTTACATTTCGTGACTTAATATTAACCAAGTATTAATTATATTGTTATTATGAGCACTAACGCAGACAAACTATTTATAACGGCCCCGTGATCACTACCTTGTTGCTATGTTTACATCATCGAGTAGTCTGCTGCTTCCTCGTCTGCCTGCTCTTTTGAAGTTTATTCTAAATCATAAATCATCTTACCTGCACAGAAGACGTGTGAGTAGGTTTTCCGACAAGTTGGTACACTTCGACAGCAATTTAGGACCCAAAATGTCAGAGGACGACACAAACAGACACTTGTTCCCCCCGCCCTCCCACTTTGTTTCTTTGCGAGGATTATGAGTCATTCTTCATCTAAATGGGAATATATGAACTTCCTAGCAGTCGACATCTTCATGACAGCAGACCTTGTACAGTAAGTGATGTTTTATTATGTTTGTTGGCTCTCATAAAGTCTGCAGTGAGTAGTAATCATTGATGTAGAAAAAAAACAAAAAAAACGCTGTGATGCGTTTTTGAAATTAATGCGCCGCATATGCTAAAATGATCAAAATATGTTAATATTATTTGTTATTATTAATGTGCCTGTTACTACATTACATATATACTTATATCATGTATATAAAACATAAATAGAGGTGTTTGGATGTTGTTTTAAGGGTTTTATAGGCAAAATTGCACGGCTCCCAGAGGCTGCATTGTAAGCAAACTTTTGATCGCATTTATTTAATATTTAGAGTGCAAAAAAAAATAACATCCATCATCCTGTCCCTCATAATGATTGTAAACGATAGGCAAAATAAATAAAAAGTGCAGTTCCCCTTTAAGGTTGACATAAAGTTTACATCGTTTATCGCTGTTAATTGGTTTCATAGCTAGAACATAAAAAGCCTGTTTATGACCTTCTAAATATGTTTTTCAATATTATGAGAGCCTTCTAGACACGATATAACAACCTTTAGTCAATATTTCACTCTTTTGATACAATATAGTAATGTAACCTGAGGCTGAGATAATCAATAGCCACCATATTGAACAGAGCGCACTAATTGGTTTAACGCTCTCTAGTGGCCAATATTACTGTAATTTTGATATTTTAATTCAGCTATTGTTCTAATTGAAAATGCTTAACATAGGCCAAAAATGTTATTAAAAAAATGTGATGTGGCAAGGGGGGATTAAATATGGAAGTCTCACAAAATATTACAATAACATTGAGTAATTAAAAATTATAACTTGACTGACAGCATCACATACAAATATTATAATTTAAGTAATTTAAAAAGAAAAATATAATTTAAATAAGCAATTATTTAATTTATAATAATAATGTAATAATAATATTATTATGTTATATAGTCTTATGATGATATATGAACATATGGTATTATTATATATCTATCAATAATCATAGTAATAATGTATATTATTATTTATTTTTAAAAACTAATTTAAAAAATAATTATCACTCAAAAAAACAAAACACTGACTTAAATTTAACACGAGTATCCAATTTGGTAACAATTATTCATACATTATAGGTCAGAAAAGAACACAATAATCTTCACTATTTTCAATGAATTGTTGACATGTAATGTTATTACATGATGCTCTAACAATGTTTTGCATTTTACAAACAAAACATGCACAACTGTGAAAAAACAGTTGACATGAGCATATACTTGTTGAGTAAAGTCAACATTTCATTTTCGTGAGGTGAAGTCCTAAAAAAAACCTATTGACCCAAAGATAAGACGAGTAAAAATATAAGACGAATAGCCCCAGTTTTAGAAATATATTTTGTAGGAGACATTTGTGTTTTAGATCATGTTTACCTTGCAGATTAATAAAATAACAAGTAGTAGTAGAAGAGAATTTGCGATGAATGCTAAAAAAACTGAAGCTAAACTGAGATGCTTAACAGACAGAGCGCCGGCCACATAGCATCGGATTACAAAATATGCGACTGACTCTAAGGAGCATATCAGCAAAATTAGCTAAACACGCTAAATCAATGTTAGCATGCTAACAGTTAGCTTGTTTCAAGTAACAAGTTATACGACTCTGAGGCTGCATAAATTAGCTACAACATTAGCGTGTTAACAGTTATGATACCTTCCATTTACTGAGATGTTGGAAGTCCGAGGTGAGAATGACATCACAACCAAGCTATTAGTGTTCCAGTTACGAGGTTGGAAATCAAGAGGGTCACATCCACGATAGTTATTCATATGCTTGCCTTATCTGAATGTACACAACTTCTGGAGAAAAATGTGCTTCTTCTGCAATCTTCAAACACGGTTGTTGAAGAGGAAACCCAAAGAAGCCATTGCTAGCGATGTAGTACGCACATACCACATGAAAAAAGTCATTTACACTGCAATAACATCACCATACATACAGTACTTCCAACAATACATTGCATATGGCTGATTTAGTCTGACAAAAACTAATCAGATGTGCTAATTACGGATATCACAGAAGCTTCTATTATTCTTTACCCTCAGAGCAGCCATCTTTGAAAGCCAACTCGGGGATACGAAGACCCCCCGACTTTCCGAGTGAGAAATCGACCTTCGGGGGGCATTCCAGTTGAAACTTCCAATTGGGAATTTTGACTTACGCATACAAATTGAACGCACCATTAATGTACTGTATTAAGTACCAAGTTGTATGACTTTAAGGCGTACGCATGTCAAATTTGCTAATCATGTTAGCATGTGTTGAGTACAAATTATATGACTCTGAGGTGCAAGCCTGTAAAATTAGCTAACAAAAAAGTTAGCATGTGTCAAGTTACCATATATCTGTGGTGTACCCCTGTAAAAGGGTTAGCCTGCTAACAGCTACCATGAGTCAAGTACCAGTATTAGACCCCGAAATTAAGAGGACGCCACTTTTTTTTAAGACATATTGTGTGCATGAGTTTATTGTGTGTCACGACACTTTTGCCAAAATGTTGTTCTTGGCTGAGAACTGACCCGTATGCTGACTTGTGTGTTGATAAAGACCAGGTCATCCAGAGTTAGGATCACTTTGGTCACTCCACCGCTGCCACCACCTGTAAAGGTGAAGCCCACTCTTCCGCTCCTCCTTAACAGACAGATGTAAATAAACACACGTGTTAGAAAAAAGACACACAAGTGCACAAGAGTAGATCAGAGGTGTGCGGTGTACACACTTGAAATGTATGAAGATGTTTACCGCTCCCCCAACCACTATAGCTAAGACAAGGAAAAGAAAGAAGAGCATAGCAGAGTCCATTCCTGTGGGAAGAGAAGAAGATCCCTGAGTTGACGCTACAAGGGTACATAGTGTGATGACCGTGCAAAACCACAGACCTCCACTGCAGGCAAAATAAGGACTAAACCAACAACTGGAGTCCCAGTAAGGAGTGCTTCCTGCAAAATGGATGGATCGGCCAAGATACTTCAAGCCTCCGGTCTTGCCGTTAGTGTGTGCAGCCTCCAAAACATGAGTGGAGTAGAGGGAGTTGCCCATGCCACTGTAGTCCAGCACTACGTAACGTGCTTGCATGCCTTCGCCATTTCTACCCGCCCTCAAGTGCTGATTGAAGCCCTCAAATTCGAAGCCTCCGTCGTTGGTGCTGAGGATCTCGCCGGTCACCCAGTGGCCGGTGTTAGCGCGGGCCTGCTCGGTAGCCATTGCTATATAGTACATCATGTTGTAGATGGTGCCGAAGAATGGAGACACCTAGAAAGGAAGACAGAGGGCTATTAGTGCTGCACTGAAAGTCAGGCACGACTTGGCGGATGTACTCACATTCTCTGGTGAGGTGCTGCTGCGGATTTCGTAGGTGTCCTGAGCGTCTTTGAAGGCCTGTTGGAAATTGCGTTCACCAGAGTCCATGGTGATGGTGAGCACGCCATCGTAGGCTTTCCTCAGCCTGGTGTCATTGCCCAGGGTGTAGTAGAAGGCGTCGTTGTATGGGAGCGAGTAGAGCAGAGTGTCATAGGGGATGAACACATAGCCGCGGTCGATCATCCTCATAGCTAAAGCTGTGGTCAGGAGTCTGTACTGGGCTTGGCCGCCAATCAGGACAGAAGGCATGCACATGATGACCACTGCAAAGACAATATGGGTTAATGCACATGGAGGTTCTTCAACTTGTGTGTTTTCTGGTGTTACCAGCTCACCTCTAACACGATCTGTTTCCCGAACTTTGGTCAAGGCTCTCCTGGGACCATCATCGTCTTCCCCCATTGTCGCCACAGGGTTGACGGGCAGGCCCAAAGCCCTCAGAGACGACGCCAGCTCATGTCCTGTGGCCTCCCAGATGTCACTGTCCTCTGAGATGATGGCCACATGGGCCCAGCGGAAGTAGCGCAGCACAGCGAAAAGAACATGTGAGGACAGCGGCTGTGGTCGTAGGAAAGTGGGATACATCCCTCCTTCTCTCATATTTGGCTTCAGGCAACTCCAGGAGAGAAACCCAACATCCCATTCTTTAGCGTACAAAGCAGCTGAGGTACAGTACCCTGGGTTGGCCGGGCCAAGGAACGCTGCACCGTAGCCTTCCAGCTCGGCAAAGCGAGCGAGGGCGCGGGATGACTTGCAGTCCTCGTTGATCAGTGTGTAGTCATACCAGTAACCCTTGTTGAGGTAGGGGTCATTGTTGATGCGGGCGGTGGCGAGGCGCGCCGCCAAGTCCGGGAGAGCTTTGGAATATAAGAGGTCACAAGTCCAGGGTCCAACCAGGGCCACCTTGAAGGTAGTTGCCCAGGCTTGACAAGGTAGGGATAAGATTAAAATTAAGGGTAGTAGAAGCCAGCTCACTCGACGGATTTTAAAACACTGCACTGGGGACAATAGCAACAGTGGTGTCAACAACACTGGTGGCTGGGACCAGGAATCAAAGCAACTACGATCTCGACCATTATTAGTCCATATGTGTCTTTTTCTCATCACTTGTAAGCAGTCCGGCTGCCATCGAGGATGATAGGACAGGTTGTGCAGAAAGCGAGGGTCTTTGTGACTTGCCATTCCCGTTTGTACAGCTTTGACGTCCTTTCTGAAAGACGGTTGCCGTTGCTTGGTGATGAGTGGATGAGAAGTGTCTTCCTTGGCAGTCCTAAGATGGACAGCTGGCGACAAAACTCTGAGCCATCACTGCCTCCAGGAAACATATATATATACATATTAGAAATGCAAAACAGTCTGAAAAGTAGTGAACATTCTCTGCTCTATTTGTATTTAGTATCGACCCACAGCAGGAGTATTCAATTAAATTGTTTGGGACTATTTGTATCACAAGTTTTGAACTGAACTCGGGGCACGGTATGGTGTCATTCCCAGGCCCGATTTGGCCCCTAGGCCACCAGTTGAATAGCACTGATCTAGTATATGGCAGCACTCTAGTGTTTTCTAATAATCTGCTGGAAACATTTTAATCTCTTTCAAGTTTTCTTAACTGAACTAGCGGGCCGGACTGATGTCATTCGTGGGTCCGATTTTCCGCCAGTTCGATAGCCCTGACCTGTAGTAGGTTTAGCCCTCTTTAATGCACAAATTATATCAAAGTGGAGCCTTTATTCTTCATTTTTTTCTATACGGTCTCTTTTTTTTTTGAGAATTGTGTTCATTAAAGAATTAACTGCCATAAATGTGTCGTTCTCTTATGTTACATTTTAAAAATTTAATTTTACTTTTACTGAAAATCTAAACCAATCTATGACATTTATATCGAGGTATGTGTGGATACTTTATGGTTACTAAAATAAGCTTATTTGTTGACACAGTTGGGTGTATAAATTTGTATGAATTTAAATTGTATGAATGTGAAATATGTAGGAATTTGAGTTTAAAACACAATGTGATTTCTCCAATATGTTTTTTATATCAGTGGAGCCATTGTTGCCAGGCAGATTTCTTTGGGCTCATTCGTAAGCACCTCATCTTACCAATGAAAAAGCAATGTCTGGGCCACTAATACGATGACTCCAAAAACAACACTGGTCTGTATTAAATATAGATAAATGGTAGAAATAAAATAATCTGGATCTGGTAGGACACTGCACCCCTCTGGCCTGTCATTAAAATTAGACACAAGTCAATTTTATCGCAACACATAGCAACATAGAGAGGGCACCGTCCCCAAAGTCATGTTCCTGATGTAGAATTAATGACATGTGCTTAGCAAGCCTATTAGCGCTGCCGGGGCTGCGAAGGTAAATCTGGCCTTAATGTCTTGGTCTTGTGTCGTCTTTTCCATCCATCCAGTGGCAATGTCTCAACATCTTGTCAGTCACTCAGACTAACACACTTCAAATATCTCCCACATTGTTAAAAGTAGCATTTTGGTTCTCACACAATTGTCTATGAAATCGTATTGATGTATGATGTTATTAACACCAATGTTGTTTTACATTGACTTAAAAATACTTTATAAAGTCAACTAAAAATATATTGCATTTTGCAATTACTATTAGTATTATGTATAAGTATGTGTGTTATGTGAAATTCCTGAAGAGCAAACAAGGCTACATTCTGAAAAATATTGACTTTTTGCATAGCTTGGTTTCATTTAATTTAAAACAATATTTAAAAAATCCACTAAAAACAACTTGAAGTGGTGGCATATGAGGTGCTAATAGGTTCTAGAAGCATTTGTACAACATTTTAGCTTGATTCTCAAATACCTCTACAAAATTACATGAACTACTCATTGTTTCTTATGCTGCAAACAGATAAAGAAACACAATTCTGACCTGGAGCGGTTCTCACAGAACCCATGTCAGTGTAGGATGCCGTCCTTGTTCCTGTTTATTATGGAAAAAAATATCCAAGATGACAAATTATGAAAACAAGATCTGGCTTCAAGTTAAAAGTCCTGACGAGAGTAATTTAAAAATCCAAAACCCCACATTTCCATTTGTCAAATCTCGCTTGGCTTCTTGCTGTCCCAATCTGGGACTGGGACCCTCCCCAAACCTCAGAGTGATGGCTGATGCATGAGAAGAAGAGCGAGGTAACACAAAGTGGGGGTAGATTGCAGGGGGGTGACAAGAAAGGGAATGGATGGGGAGGACTGTCAATCTGGGACTTCTCAGCCTTCTTTAGCTTTTAATCCATACTAGTGTGGAAAGAGTGAGTGTGGGGGAGGGATCAAGGAGATGAGGTGAAAGTTGGGAGTGGATATTACTGTACTGTACTGTATAGGCGCTGTTCTCTGACAGACATTTAATGCAGGATCTGGTCCCAATCCACTGATTTGTTTCTAATCAACACCATGATTCATTTGTATGTATGCTAACAACTACTGTCAATTATTCTATGAGTAGATATTTGTCGCACCATACAACCCAAATATACTATTGTGATGTATAGTTTTGTATTGTATTGAATTATATGAAATTGTATATTATATTCATGTATATTATATTATATTATATTATATTATATTATATTATATTAAATTATCCATCCATTTTCTACCGCTTGTCCCTCTCAGGGTCGCGGGGGGGGGGGGGGGGGGGGGGGGGGGGGGGGGGTGCTGGAGCCTATACCAGCTGCACTCGGGCAGAATTATATAATATGATATGATATTATATTATATTATATTATTTTTTAATATAGATAATTTGTGGTCAACCTAACTAGCCTGTTTATTCTTGAAATGGTATTTATTAAAACATGTTTCTTGATTATTATTTAAAGTCTGGATATGGCGTGCACTACTTATTATAATACAATATAACATAATAAGATACATTCTAAATATTTTGACGACAACATAACATAACATAACATAATATCATATATTATATTATATTATACATGTATTATACATCACAATATAATACACTTTGAAATATACTGAATTATATATATATATATATATATATATATATATATATATATATATATATATATATATATATATATATATATATATATATAAATAAAAGAATAAAATAAATAAAATAAATAAAATACAAAAAAATACAAAAAAAATACAAAAATACAAAAATAAATACAATTAAAAAAAATAAATATATATATATATATATACATATATATATATATATTATATGTATATATATATTTTTTTTTTCATAAATAAAAAAATAAAATAAATAAAATAAAAAACAATTTAAAAAAAAGAAAAAAAAATGTATATATATATATAAATGTATATATATATTTTTTTCATAAATAAAAAAATTAAATAAATAAAATAAAAAAATAGAAAAATAAATAAATAAATAAAATTAAAAAATAAATAAATAAATAAAATAAAAATAATATATATATATATATTTTTTTTTTTTTTCATATATATATATATATATTTTTTTTTTATGTATTATTTATTTATTTATTTATTTATTTTTTCTATTTTTTCTATTTTTTCTATTTTTTCTATTTTTTCTATTTTTTTAATTAATTAATTTATTTAATTTTTTTATTTAGCCTTTATTTAACCAGGTAAAATCCCATTGATATTAAAGATCTCTTTTCCAAGGGAGACCTGGCCAAGAGGGCAGCAGCAAGGTTACATTAAAAACAGCAAACAACACATAAAACATAACATTTACAATATTAAAACTTGCTCATATGACACATTTGCATACAGACAAGGTAGACAGCAATCCTTTCACAGAAGCTTTAAACTAATTTAATGTAACAAGGGTTTGAAGTTGAAGATTCGATTGTAGGTTATTCCAAGCCTTCGGTGCTGAAAACCTAAATACTTTCTTGCCCAGTTCAGTTCTTACTTTGGGGACGACAAACTGCAGAACATTCATTGAACGAAGATTGTGACTTCCTTGTTTCTTTGTTCAAAGACAAGACAGATAAGATGGAGTGATACCCAGAATGGTTTTGTAGATGAACATGATTGAGGCGTCGAGCACATAAAGATGTCCAGTTAACCATTGAGTATAATACGCAATGGTGAGTAAGGGGAGCGCAGTTGGTGATGAATCTCAGTGCCCTGTGGTACACACTATCCAGCTTGTGGAGACAATACATACATTCATTCAACCATGCAAAACCCAACAGTAGTCTACCCCACATGAGGCATTAGAGATAGGTGGTTAATAGGTAAGTTTTCAGTTTCTTTTTGAAGTTGGAGAATGAATACAGCATCTTGAGGCTCTCATCAAGCCGGTTCCAAATCTTTGGTCCCCTGCATACAACACTTCAAAGAGTACAAGCCAGTAGACGATGTTTACCTGATATCAGATCTAAGTTACGAGTGTTGTGGGCATGCTGGGGATGTTAGATAGGAACCAAGCTACAGGGCCTATGATTCAGCCTGTGGATGACTTGATAGGTTAGACAAGCATTGTGATAAATATTGAACTCTGTCAGTCTTAAGAGATGATAATTATGGAAAAGATGTCGAGTGGGGGCATTAAACTTGGACCATGACAGGGCCCGTATGATTTTCTTTTGCATGGATTCTAATTTGTGAAGGTAGCTAGGGAAGGTGTTACACCAGATGACATTACAGTAGTGTAGATGTGGTTCAAAGAGAGTTTTATATAGAGTAAGTAGAGCATAAAGAGGAAGATAATGACGAAGGTGAAAGAACAGGCCAACATATTTGGATAATTTGTTTAATTAAAAATCCTAAATATTTAAAAGAAGATATTAACACAATTTGTCGCCCATTTTTTGTTCAAATGTTCTCACACAGTGCTGATCTTACAGTTTTTTATGTGGTAAAGAACATACACTTTATTTTCTCTGCATTTAAAACCAGTTAAAGATAGCAAAGTTGTTCTTGTACTCTGTCAAATGCATGTTGTAAATATTTAAAGGCCTCAGCAGGAGTAGGTGCTGTGCCGTATATGACAGTATCATCAGCGTAGAAATGGAAAGTTGAGTTCAGAATATTCTGTCCAAGATTATTTATGTAAATAGTGAATAATAAGGGGCCCAACACAGAACCTTGAGGGACACCCTTTTTCACTTGCAGTACGTCCGAGGAGGAACCCTCTATCATACTGCGTATATATATATATATATATATATATATATATATATATATATATATATATATATATATATATATATATATATATATATATATATGTATATATATATATATATATATATATACATATATAATAGGGGTGTGGGAAAAAATTGATTCGAATTCGAATCACGATTCTCACAGAATCGATTCTCATTTTTAAAAAATAGATTTATTTATCTTATTTATTTATTTTTTATTTATTTTTTATTAATCAATGCAGCAAAACAATACACAGCAATACCATAACAATGCAAGCCAATTCCAAAACCAAACCCGACCCAGCAACACTCAGAACTGCAATAAACAGAGCAATTGAGAGGAGACACAAACACGACACAGAACAAAACAAAAGAAGTGAAACAAAAATGAATATTATCAACAACAGTATCAATATTAGTTACAATTTCAACATAGCAGTGATTAAAAATTCCTCATTGACATTATCAATAGACATTTATAAAAAAAAAAAAAAAAAAAAAAAGAACAATAGTGTCACAGTGGCTTACACTTGCATCGCATCTCATAAGCTTGACAACACACTGTGTCCAATATTTTCACAAAGATAAAATAAGTCATATTTTTGGTTCATTTAATAGTGAAAACAAATGTACATTATTGCAATCAGTTGATAAAACATTGTCCTTTCCAATTATAAAAGCTTTTTACAAAAATCTACTACTCTGCTTGCATGTCAGCAGACTGGGGTAGATACTGCTGAAATCCTATGTATTGAATGAATAGAGAATCGTTTTGAATCGGGAAAATATCGTTTTTGAATCAAGAATCGTGTTGAATCGAAAAAAATCGATTTTGAATCGAATCGTGACCCCAAGAATCGATATTGAATCGATATATATATATATATATATATATATATATATATATATATATATATATATATATATATATATATATATCGATCAAGAATCGATATTGAATCGATATATATAAATATATATATATATATATATATCGATTCAATATCGATTCTTGGGGTCACTGGTTGGCTGGGAACATCTCTACGCTGCTGACCCGTCTCCGCTCGGGATGGTGTCCTGCTGGCCTCACTATGGACTGGACTCTTACTATTATGTTGGATCCACTATGGACTGGACTCTCACAATATTATGTTAGACCCACTCGACATCCATTGCTTTCGGTCTCCCCTAGAGGGGGGGAGGTTACCCACATATGCGGTCCTCTCCAAGGTTTCTCATAGTCATTCACATCGACGTCCCACTGGGGTGAGTTTTTCCTTGCCCGTATGTGGGCTTTGTACCGAGGATGTCGTTGTGGCTTGTGCAGCCCTTTGAGACACTTGTGATTTAGGGCTATATAAATAAAGATTGATTGATTGATTGATTGATATATATATATATATATATATAATGATATATATATGAAGTCTAAATAGTTGTAGACTAAATAATATAATATATGATAAAGTCTAGATATTTTGTAGACTATACCTAACGTAATATATACAATGATATAATATAGTATAATATGATTTAATGCATTGCATTATACTATTCAATATCCATCCATCCATCCATACATCTTCTTCCGCTTATCCGAGGTCGGGTCGCGGGGGCAGCAGCCTAAGCAGGGAAGCCCAGACTTCCCTCTCCCCAGCCACTTCGTCCAGCTCTTCCCGGGGGATCCCGAGGCGTTCCCAGGCCAGCCGGGAGACATAGTCTTCCCAACGTGTCCTGGGTCTTCCCCGTGGCCTCCTACCGGTTGGACGTGCCCTATACACCTCCCTAGGGAGGCGTTAGGGTGGCATCCTGACCAGATGCCCGAACCACCTTATCTCTCGATGTGGAGGAGCAGCGGCTTTAGTTTGAGCTCCTCCCGGATGGCAGAGCTTCTCATCCTATCTCTAAGGGAGAGACCCGCCACCCGGCGGAGGAAACTCATTTTGGCCGCTTGTACCCGTGATCTTGTCCTTTCAGTCATAACCCAAAGCTCATGACCATAGGTGAGGATGGGAACGTAGATCGACCGGTAAATTGAGAGCTTTGCCTTCCGGCTCAGCTCCTTCTTCACCACAACGGATCGATACAGCGTCCGCATTACTGAAGATGCCGCACCGATCCGCCTGTCGATCTCATGATCCACTCTTCCCTCACAAGTGAACAAGACTCCGAGGTACTTGAACTCCTCCACTTGGGGCAGGGTCTCCTCCCCAACCCGGAGATGGCACTCCACCCTTTTCCGGGTGAGAACCATGGACTCGGACTTGGAGGTGCTGATTCTCATCCCAGTCGCTTCACACTCAGCTGCGAACCAATCCAGTGAGAGCTGAAGATCTTGGCCAGATGAAGCCATCAGGACCACATCATCTGCAAAAAGCAGAGACCTAATCCTGCAGACACCAAACAAACAAATATAATATAATGCGATATATAAGATCTTTAAAGTCCAGATATTATGTAGACTATCTAATTACATGTAACATTATATAATATAATGTAATGTAATATAATGTATTAGATTATACTGTATAATATAATATATTATATATAAAGTCTAGATATTTTGTAGACTACCAAACTACTTTTTTAATTTTTGTATTTATTTGTATTTAGTTTTTCCTATTACCGCCGTGCTGCATTACCAAGATATTTTTTAAGAAAAGTGTCCTTCACTACACATTTTTCCCTATTATAATTATTTCTTCTTCACTGATTGGCTGGAAGAAATCAGGCGCTTGTCTCACAGGGAGGCATATTGGCTCCATTTTATACATGACCAAGAGCTGTTTAGTTCCTTGCCAAAGCACCGACATCTTACTCTGTTTTGGCAAATAATCGATGCACTTTTTTTTCTCTGGGACCAGGAATTGCTCAGTAAATAATAAGTTTTAAAAAGAAAGAGTTAATATAATCATCTTGTGGCGCCAACAAATGAGTTGCAGGTAAGGGAAATTGCTCATAGTCCAATTTAACCTCTTGGATATTAATTCCACATGTTGATGTCAAAAGTCCGAATTTAAACAGATTCAAGATGTTCGCATTGTGTTTAGGTGGAGCTTTAAGTCCGTGGCTCTCCTACACATGCAAGTGTGAGGAAGTTTGTCCTGACTTGCACATCGATAGCTGCCTCGCTGCAGTAATCAGATTAGCCGGAGGAGGCTGTGCTAAACTCATCTTGCTGCCTGCAAGCCTCTTAGTGACATGACTAACGATGCTGTCGGAGATCACGCCAAAGTGAGGTTGGTGCCGCTCAGCTAAGAAGTGCCGTGTGCCAAAGTGCGGGCATCAGGAGTAGCGTTCGACACTTTTGAACTCCACTTCACCTGTACGAACTCCATGTGTCCTTTATAGTCCAAGGCAACCAAGGTGGCGTACGACAGATGGCATATTGGTGTTTGGTTGCATGACTTTTAAAGAACATCCTTCCAGGAATTCTTTACTTTTTAAGAGGTATATTCCATGGCCCCCGTGGGCGGGGCCATGGCTCCTTAGCGGGGCCCCGCTCTACGTAGGGTCAAGTAGGGTCAAATAAATGTCTTGTCCCCTCAAATCATAATGTTTGAAATTGAGAAAGTACATTTTAATATACAAAATGTATTTATGACAAGTTGAGAAAATTATTCGCAATAGCGGAGAAATTCACTGAAAAAGGGACACGCTACAACACTTGTATGATGTCATCTTCCCTCTTGTCTGTCCATCACCTGTGTCAGAGGCTACACTAGTCCACTCGCACAAAGACACACACACCCCTCCCCTCAGCCCTCAGTAAACCTGCGTCCACAAATAAAAACGAGACTAAAAGTGGTCAGAAACCGAATCCAATCATATTTAATTTCGTCTTGTTAATGGGTGGGACAAGTTTTTGAATAACTCCAATCACAGTTCTTTATGGACAAGCTTCACAGTGTCTTGGCTGAATGAGCGCGTATCGGACGCCTCGGTCTCCTTGGACGTATCCTCGCTCTTCCATGCGGACTGGACACTGGCCGAGAGTTGGTGGTCGGCCGAGGGTAGAGTCTTGGTTGCTTTGTTGGGTCTGCTCCTGTCTCTGGCCATGATCCCCCCACCCCAGCAGACGATGGCGTGGAACACTGCAGAGGCCACCACAGTGTACAGTATGTTTTTTTTGTTTTACTTTTGTGGGTCTGTGTGAAGTGGCTGGTTGCATCAGCTCTACTCTTTTAATGTTTTTAATGTCCTTTGTGTTCTTTGATGTTTCCCTCTTACACACGTGCTCATGTGTGCTATGGCCATGAGGTTTTTTCCCCCCTTGGCCTCAGTCTGGACCCCCTCTCCAGGGCCCAAGCTTAGACTGATTTTTTTCTCTCACATCCCCCCTCCCCAGCGTTTACTTGTTTCTCACCTTTTTTGTAAGGGGAGCCGGAAGTTGGCAGACCCGTCAGCGATCCTGTTCTGTCATCGCTGTAATGTTTGTCTGCTCTTGAATGGCATTGTGCTGAAAATCTTGATTTCCTCTCAAGGATTATTCAAGTATTTCTGATTCTGATTCTGATTCTGATTTAATAGCGTGCAATATGAGAGAGGGTGGGGGTTAGCGAAGAATGCTTTTCCTTCTGGGAGGAGGAAGTTGAAATTCTTACCCACAAAAGTGTGGATTTTAACATGTTTTATCAACATGATAATATGTGAACACCTGGGATGAAGTGAAGAAGACACATTTTGTTTTTGATGTTTTATGATGCCATCAGTAGGCGAGCCATTGATCGGGACATGGACGCAACTGTAAGCTAAATCTGTGTGTATTTGCTGCTTCAGGTGTTTCGTCGAAAAGAGCTGTCAGTTGCTATTACCGTTTAAACGGTGATGAAAACAAATATGTAGGCTACCATTGTTCGCGTCAATGTGGACTTCCTCACGCTGTAAGTGTCTACATGCTTCATGGTCAGAGAACACAATTAAATAAATATAATTTAAAAGAACAGGGCAACTGTTGACTCCCTGTTAGTTGCTACAGTAAAACACAACTTTCAAAAAAACATTACGATGTCAAGAGTGTAGGCAGTGTTGTTAGGTTTATTTGTCTATGAGAATGAGTTTGAGGCATGATGCAACTGACCTGATGATAAACTAGTTTAAGAAGAATGTTTTTGTATTATTCATTAAACTACTTTACATTTTCATTTTGTAAATATTGACTATAGTGTGTGAAGTCCTAAAGGTTAAATTAAGTTTAAGAATTATGCCATCATGTTAAGATAAATTTTACTTTCAGTTTTCAGTTTCCCTCCTGAGAGATTGCCACCTTATTGTGGTTAGGAGGTACCAGCAGGAGCTTAGTCGTCAGGTGTGAAGGTAGAGGCCTGACAAAATGCATTTCTCTTCTCCAGGTTGGAGTTGGACACATAGTGTCTGGTTTACATTTTTTTCCATTTGCTTACACACAATTTTACTAACTGTGTGTCTTTTTTCAAAAGATATACACACTTTTCCAAACACCACATTCAATTTTCTTAATTCCGAGATTATTTGCAAAATGACACACTTCGGTCAAAAGATATGCCCATTCATCAAAATATAGCAAGCGTTTGTAAAATTTCAGTTTTATTTTCATCTCGCTCACACAGACTTCAAGTGATAAGACACTATTGGAGTGAGTTACACAGAACAGTGATAAATACAAAACACATTTGTAAAAAACCCTATTTTACTATTAGAAATCACATGTTTGGGGCATTTTGCACAACCTTTTTAGCATATGTGATAAATGATTACTGTAACTTGACAAAATATATTGGCAAATCCTTAGCAATCATCATTGTTTACTTTGAAGTGGGCCTATACGTAAGGACCTAAATCTTTTCAAGAACTGCTCAACAATGATGCTGCAAACTGAAAATTTGTATTTTTACCAAAGTCAGGTAAACATATCACAGTAGTCAACAATGACATGCAGTACAAATTCAAATATGAGACCAATAAAAAGGTTTGAAAAATTATCTGGAGATAAATACAAATGACATCATAGACTATAGGCTACATGTGCAGACTTAGGCAACAACAACTCTATGAAAGAACATACTCAAAAGCCTCATTTACTGTTTCTAATCATCACCTGCCCGTCTAGCTGGATCAGGCCATAGTATCTCATCCACATCACATGTGCAAGATGGGAAGGTGTGTGTAAAGCATTGTGTGTAATATTTCACAAAAACTGTGAAGCAGAGTCTATGCCTAATATCAGGCTAATCTGCACAGTGGTTTTGCTTACTGTGTGTAGACTTTGTTAACTGTGTGAACATTTGGAAAAGCAATTGGAAAAAACTGTATTAAATGTTTGCATGTACTCAAACTTGATAGCACACACAAAACTGATCTACTAAACATGTGCAAAGTGGACTGCATCTCTTAAGTAAACAGAATAAGGGGTGCAATAAAATTTGCATCTCTGTCTCTATTAATATGCAAAATATACACTGATCATCAAAATACTGGGAGAAGAAAATGGCAATATAACTAATGAGCATGCACAATGTGATTTATCAAAACTCATCACCAATTTGCAAGCCCTATTTTATGTTTTATTTAGTAACTGTGTAAACTGAAAGTTCCACACACGGCTGCAGGATCAGTGCTCGTGTTGCACACACACCATGGACAGATGACAATCCTCCGTCATACGCAGGGGTCCCCAAACTACGACCTGCGGGCCGGATCAGGCCCCCCAGCATCCAAAATCCGGCCCACAGAAAGTCCCAAGTTACATTTTTTTTAAATTTATTATTATTTTTTTTAATCTTTCCTTTCTAATCCATTTTCTACCGCTTGTTACTATTGGTGTCTCCTAGCCGCTCAGGCAAATCATATTGTCTAAAAATGAATTTTCCCATCGATAACGTGACAATGTTAAATGTTGATGAACATCAATGTTAATTGATGTTAAATGACAAAACGGATTATAAAGACAATGTACATATATATATATATATATATATATATATATATATATATATATATATATATATATATATATATATATATATACATATATGTATATATATATATATATATATATATATATATATATATATATATATATATACATATACATATATGTATATATATATATATATACATATATTATAAAGACAATGTATATATGTACATATATACTGTACATATACATATACATATATGTATATATATATATATATATATATATATATATATACATATACATATACATATATGTATATATATATATATATATACATATATGTATATGTACAGTATATATACATATATACATATATGTATATGTACAGTATATATACATATATACATTGTCTTTATAATATATGTATATATATATATATATATATATACATATACATATATGTATATATATACATATATATGTGTGTGTGTATATATATATATATATATATATATATATACATATTGGGTATTGGGTTAAAAAAATTTGGCTGGGGGCCAGGCTGTGTATATATATATATATATATATACACACAGCCTGGCCCCCAGCCAAATTTTTTTAACCCAATGCGGCCCCCGAGTCAAAAAGTTTGGGGACCCCTGGTCATACGTGTACGTTTCAACATATTTGGATGGTTCAGGAAAAATATATACATATTAGACATACCGTCTATTTAGCAACATCATTTTATAGCTGCTAGAGGATTTAAGGGCTGATTAAAACTAATTCAATTGATGTGTTTTGGTTTCCTTTAGTATTTTTTTAATAATGTTTGGGGTTTTTTCACATAAAAATTACTCATATGAAAAAAAACCTACTTGAAGTATGCATTGTTGAGTATTGAGCGGAGTTAGTGCAGCCTCTCTCCCATGCACCTTCAGCGGTAAAAGGAGGGAAAAAGGATGTCAGTGTAGATGCATTGCACAACTGCTTCTAAAATGCACATAAAAAGTGGTAGATGTCTCCTGCATGTTTGAATGAATGTGCAGTGTCTCCGTGGTGATGCCCCATACACTCAAAATCCTCATTTAAATAAGGCGGTCTACACCACTTTCCAAATCACACGCAATATGCCCACTAATAGCACACACTAATTTATAGATTAATCACGATGTTTAACGCATGGTATCTGGATCTCAGTAAATCAGGCCCATACTGTAGCTAACAACCAAACTCTATGAAGAGGGCAATGCTACTTCTGTATTAGCACAGACAACTCGTGCTGGAGCGTGATGGAGCAGCGCGTGCACATGATGCCCCCTTCACATTTCTGACTGTTCCCTCATACATGCCTCCTCCTTAGTGACCTTACTTGGTTGCTCAAGTGAAATAACAAGACAGTAACATCATGTATGTCTTACAGGTGCACAAGAACTGCACTAGAAGTTCAGGAAGCCAGGCTGTGTATCAACATCGCAGATAAACAGTACATCTTATCAACATGTTTAACACAGCGTGCAAAACGGTTTCAAGATTCTCATTCAACCTTAACCGACACAGTCCAAGGTCTCTGTTACTATCACAGCAATGCATACCAAAGCTTCTTTCTGTAGGTCAAGTCAAGCTCTAAACTATATCTGTGGCTCCCTCCAGTGGCTGGTAGTACGCTTTCAGTGCTTCTTAGGATGTGATGGAATAGATGGACCAGGGGTGTCAAACCCATTGTAGCTCAGGAAAATCTATTCTTACGTGGCCCGGACGGGTAAAATCATGGCATAATAACTTAAAAATACAACTATGGCAACTTCAGATTTTTTTTTGTTTTACTTTGGCCCAAAATAGAACAAGCACATTCCAAAATTGTACATATCACAAATAATCCTCTTGATTAAAAAAAACAACCCTTCAAGTTAGCTGAAAATTCTGGGGAAAAAATTGGTGCTGATTCAAAAACACCATGAAAAACACAATAAACTTAGACTTAAACTCAATGCATCTACAAAGCAGTTAAACTTTTAAGTCACAGCCCATCTAGGATTGAACAAAAAACAAAATAAAGCGTAAAGAAAAAGTATTCTATGTATTAACTACCTTATTTGTCATTTTCACTGTTCATTTTTTTTATTTGCACAGAAGAAAATCATTTTCACAGAACTATTTCAATGTGCAGTATCTCATACAGCATTTTTGCTGTATAACATATTTTCATTTGTCCTCCCAGTATTGTTGGCGTTTTGTTGATCAGCATATATTTTGCCCCTTAATGAAGACAGATGTAAGGTGCCCCTTGTTCTGCTCACTTAACAGACGCAATCCACTTTGTACACATTTAGTACAAACCCCGTTTTCCATATGAGTTGGGAAATTGTGTTAGATGTAAATATAAACGGAATACAATGATTTGCAAATCCTTTTCAACCCATATTCAATTTAATGCACTACAAAGACAACATATTTGATGTTCAAACTCATAAACTTTTTTTTTTTTTTTTGCAAATAATAATAAGAATTTCATGGCTGCAACACGTGCCAAAGTAGTTGGGAAAGGGCATGTTCACCACTGTGTTACATGGCCTTTCCTTTTAACAACACTCAGTAAACGTTTGGGAACTGAGGAGACACATTTTTTAAGGTTGTCAGGTGGAATTCTTTCCCATTCTTGCTTGATGTACAGCTTAAGTTGTTCAACAGTCCGGGGGTCTCCGTTGTGGTATTTTAGGCTTCATAAAGCGCCACACATTTTCAATGGGAGACAGGTCTGGACTACAGGCAGGCCAGTCTAGTACCCGCAATCTTTTACTATGAAGCCACGTTGATGTAACACGTGGCTTGGCATTGTCTTGCTGAAATAAGCAGGGGCGTCCATGGTAACGTTGCTTGGATGGCAACATATGTTGCTCCAAAACCTGTATGTACCTTTCAGCATTAATGGCGCCTTCACAGATGTGTAAGTTACCCATGTCTTGGGCACTAATACACCCCCATACCATCACACATGCTGGCTTTTCAACTTTGCGCCTATAACAATCCGGATGGTTCTTTTCCTCTTTGGTCCGGAGGATACAACGTCCACAGTTTCCAAAAACCATTTGAAATGTGGACTCGTCAGACCACAGAACACTTTTCCACTTTGTATCAGTCCATCTTAGATGAGCTCAGGCCCAACGAAGCCGACGGCGTTTCTGGGTGTTGTTGATAAACTGTTTTCGCCTTGCATAGGAGAGTTTTAACTTGCACTTACAGATGTAGTGACCAACTGTAGTTACTGACAGTGGGTTTCTGAAGTGTTCCTGAGCTCATGTGGTGATATCCTTTACACACTGATGTCGCTTGTTGATGCAGGTTACGGGCTTAGCTGCTTAAGTGCAGTGATTTTTCCAGATTCTCTGGCCCCTTTGATGATATTACGGACCGTAGATGGTGAAATCCCTAAATTCCTTGCAATAGCTGGTTGAGAAAGGTTTTTCTTAAACTGTTCAGCAATTTGCTCACGCATTTGTTGACAAAGTGGTGACCCTCGCCCCATCCTTGTTTGTGAATGACTGAGCATTTCAAGGAATCTACTTTTATACCCAATCATGGCACCCACCTGTTCCCAATTTGCCTGTTCACCTGTGGGATTTTCCAAATAAGTGTTTGATGAGCATTCCTCAACTCTATCAGTATTTATTGCCACCTTTCCCAACTTCTTTGTCACATGCTGCTGGCATCAAATTCTAAAGTTAATGATTATTTGCAACAAAAAAAAAAAGTTTATCAGTTTGAACATCAACTATGTTGTCTTTGTAGCATATTCAACTGAATATGGGTTGAAAATGATTTGCAAATCATTGTATTCCATTTATATTTACATCTAACACAATTTCCCAACTTATATGGAAACAGGGTTTGTAGATCAGCTTCGCGTGTGCTATCAGATTTGCACATTTTTAGTATACGCAAACCTTGAGTAGATCAGGCCCTAAATGTACAGAGGAAAGGAGGGGTGTAGGAGGCAGTGTCGACAACGCTGTGCGTACTTCCTGAATGTTTCAAATCACACATTGCTTGTCCATTGCCTTCTTAGGACTCACAACTAGCTAGCAAAACTAGTAAAAATGCTAAAAAAAAAAAAAAGGGTTGAAAACACTTAAAAAGCGCACAAAGTAGCACAGAAGCTAACAGCAACGCTGCTCTCCTGACTGAATGAGCACGGAGATCGATGAGCATGCTCACGATGGATGTGCTGCCGAGAACAAAATGGCTGCACCAAAGCATATTTTTATTCGTTATGTGATTCCTAAATTGAAAAGTTTGTATAACGAGAGGTTCGTAAATTGAAAAGTGCATACATAGAGGGGTCCTTAAATGGAGGTTCCACTATAGTTTTATTTTGTATAAAGTCTAGTCAGGGAGTGCTAGGGTTCATTGAAAGACACATGAACTGTAGCGTATGCAGAAATGGCACCGCTGAGGTCTGTCTCTCTTATGTCCTTTGTGTTTGTGGGGAGGCGTGGCCGGCAGACCGACAACGAGGCAGGGCACGCCGGGGCCGACTCCAAGATGACGGCGAGGAGGCGTGGCCGGCGGGCCAGCGGCGAGGCGGGGCGCGCCGGGATCGACGCCGAGATGGATGTCAGGTGCGTGGATCGCCCACCTGGGCGCAATTATATAATCTCCTCCAAGTGTGTAAAAGGGCGGCAGCCAAGAACGACGGGGCAGAAGGAGTTGGAGAACCAGCAGTGGATGCAGCGCGGAAGAAACAGAGAGCGAGAGGCAGACGAAGGCGACAACGCGGCAGACTAAAAAGCGTACCGAAGAGGGAGCAGCGAAGAGAAGCTGAAAAGCGACCCAACGTGGACTGAAGGTTTATTGAAATAATAAAACAAAGTCAAAACCTGCTCAACGTAATGTCTATCCTTGGTGGTCCATGGAACCCGGACGACAGCGAGAGTCTGTCACAGTGTTCTTTTATGTTTTTTCATTTGTTTTTGCCTTTTTTGTGGACCTCTTTAAAAGCCTGCGCTGCGACCACGTGGTTTTGAGGTGCACATGAAAGGGTGGAAAGCTGATCACAGCACAGTCGCTCCTAGGATTGTCCTCATTTGACAACTGAGCTCCTGTGTGTCAAACAATTTTCCTTGTGGTGTCAATAAAGTTTTTCTTAAAAACTAATTACATAACACTAAAACTGTAGGACTTTGAAAATAACAATTGTATCTATGTCCAAACCAATTATGGGACATTGTAAGTCACTGTTTTAAGTTCTTCATTAAAAACGTTTAGCGGATAGCAATTGTGACCAGGAAAGAAGTTACAGTAATGCCTAAATGAGCAAAATACTGTAAATATTATGTTATTATTAATGTGCATGTTACTACATTACATACATACTTACAGCATGCATATAAAATATAATTTTTGGGCGCATTATTAAAATTGTTAGCTGCCTCTTACTAGCAGTTTTACTATTTAGAATGCCCAGAAAAGGAAAAGACGTGTGTTTTTGTCTCACATATGGATCGTGGATGATGGGATGCGTTGTATTAAAAAAAAGTGCAGTTCCTCTTTTTAAATGCAACACAATTTTAATTCTAATGCAGCTGAGATAGGCTCCAGCACCCCCCGCCACCCCAAAAAGGGACAAGCGGTAGAAAATGGATGGATGGATGGTTTGCTTTTAGCGGTTACAACATTAATAGGCATGTGGAGCTCACAGTATAAGATAAGATTGTGTCATGTTCTGCAGAAGAAGAATAGTTGGCCTATCACAAACATTATCATGCAAACATTCAATCAGGAGCATTTTCTGGTTATCCGGGAACAAACGTTGATTGCCATTAATGAGGACTGCCTCTGCTGATACCAAAACATGGCGTTTTGTAAAATTGTGTCGTCACGTGTCCGAGAGAGAGAGCAAACTTGTTTGCCATAGACTATTCAGATTCACAAGGTTTTTATTACTGCTATCACTCATGTAAAAAAAAAAAATGTCTTACAGACCTTGCATCATCGCCAAACACTTGACCGTGATCTATGTTGCAGTACCCCCTAACCCATCCAAGTTAAGGATATATAGTTGTGTCTTGTTATGTCTCACCTATTGCACAAAAGGAAACGCTACAGTACATGTTACATTTTCTCATCACAACATTGCTGCTTTATCAATGAAAGCCAAAGCAGTGTCACAACTTTGCTTTGTTAGAATGTGATTAGATTGTCACTGCTTGCTTTAGTGGGAGGGGATGCTCCATTGCCCCACTTGATGATGTCACTGTGATGTAAGCATGCTTATCTCTTGCATGGGTTCTTTTGGATGATGATTACGCTCGGCTAAATTGTAAGTTAGTAAAGCATCCTTGAGCACAAACATGGGGTCAGATGTGTTTTGAAAAATAGAAACATTGTTTTAAAGAATGACTTCCCGTCCATATGTGTGTGTATGATTGCATAATGCATAATGTCTTGCATAATTTCAACGCTCAATAAAAAATGTATATGTAAGAAAAGTGGTGTCATGTTGAAAAATAGCGGGTGGAAAAGGTAGATGAATTGCAGTCATGAAACTTAATGAATTGACATGCATTAATTGGAATCTGAATATAATTAATGATACAACATGAAATACTTATTTATAAAAAAATATATATAACTGACAATACAGTACATATAATTAAATAGAAATGTAATATTAGTAAAATGTTTAACATTTTACTTAAACATGATTAATAAATAAATTGTATTTTAGTGACTCAGACTCATGCTCATTTTCTTAATGACTGTATACTTTTTTATTAGATACTAATTGCAGAAAAATGTCAAAATACATTATTAATTATCAATGAAAACATAATTAATAAGTTCATATAAAATATGAATTAAACATATCAATTACACATTAGCATTTTGCTTAAGCATGATTCATATATGAATAATATTTTAGTGACTGAGACTTATGCTCACCTTCTTTATTACTGTATATCTTTTTTTAATTAATTAATTATTTGCCTAAATGCCCTTTATTACTACTGTACCTTGCAACATTAAAAGCTATTCCACATCAAATGCACATGATTAATAGTAGAAAGTGTTATTTTTTTCTCTTTTCACAAATGTTATGGCATCAATTAATAAAATGTGTTTTAGTATTCCACTACCATATAAAAAACAACAAAAAAACTAAGTACAGTATATAATAGTTTCCTATGTCTTGCATCTGTGATACACGGTAAGAGGTGGAGCAAATTAGGGAGGAGCAGAGGTCATCTTGGCACATAAATACTTGTTGCTGTCTCACATATAGAACCATAGTTTGTTCACAGTCCAAAATGTCTTCCACTGACATGCTGCTGGTCATTGGTGGATTCACGCTAGTTTTCTTCTTGCTTAAAACGGGATGGAAATGCTGGCGTGGCTTCAGAGAGTTCATTTGGTCTGAGTTTTGGCGAGTGGATCTAAGGACTTACGGGCAATGGGCAGGTAATGTTTAACATTTTTTGTGTTTATTTGCACAAATGTAAGCATGGCGCTAAGGTTCTTGTAGTTTATTATAGTCCAAAATATGATATGTTACAGTGTGTGCTACTTATATACTTGTTCAAACCCTGATTGATGATGTTGCCTGAAAACCAAACTGGAGCTACAAAAATTGTCAGCTTCAATGTTGAAATCAAATTTATAACAGAAATGTGGCATTTTTCCGCCAATAAGCACACATCTGATGATGAAAGTCATGTCATTTTATCTTTTAGTACTTACTTTATTTCATGTTTTTGTTGCAAGTTGGAGACATTTGACAGCTTAGATCAGGGGTTTCCAAAGTGCAGTCCAGGGGCCATTTGCGACCCGCGGTACATTGTTGGCATAAAACGAAACAAAATAAAACAGCAAAGATGGAAACGTAGAGAAAAACAGCCAGGGAGGTGAAGCTCTGAGAGAAACAAAGCATAATGATTCGGGATGGGTACCTGTCTAATTTGGGACAGTGCCAATTCCCAGCACCTGGAAATTGATAAGGGTAACAATTTTCAGTACTTTTGTGTGTTTAAATGTGTAACAAAATTAAAAATATGTTGGGTTTTTTTGTGTTTTTTTAATTTAACATTGAGCTGTGCTGTCCAGGTGTCATCTTCTCTTCTTACACTTATGTGTCTCATTTGCAAGTACTGTACTATACTGTAGTACTATACTGTAGTATACTATATATAGTAGACTTTGCATGCAAATGCAATTCCAAGACATTAGATGGCAGTAGTGTACAGAATGATTTGTATTTATTACACACCAGCTGTGTGGCTGTAACGGGTATCTTAGTTGTGGTTTTAATTACCAAATTTAGAGATGTAAAAATCGCCATGTAAAATTGCTAATGCTCACCGATAACATGTCTATGGCATATCCAATAAACTAACATCCAGCTAGCACATTTTGAAAAGTGAAGCCTTAGGCCTTTTTTTTTTTTTTTTTTAGCCCATATGCAACCTGTATCAGACTTTTTCATGTCAGTATTGACAGGATTGTCAAGATTGTTATTGATGATACACTAATAGAATATGTTCAACAAAATTCATTCTTAGGAGTGGTAATAGATGAAAATATATCATGGAAGCCTCATATAAGTTACCTGAGGACAAAAGTTGCTAAATGTGTTGGAATGATGAGGAGGTCATGTCATTTATTGAACACCAATGCTCTGCTGTTATTGTATCATTCATTTATTATGTCATATTTAAACTATTGTGTTGAAGTCTGGGGAAATTCTTATAAATCCCATCTACAGCCTTTAGTCACTCTACAGAAAAAGGCCATTAGGATTGTGTCCAATGTTCACTACAGACATCATTCAAATCCACTATTCATGGAGTTAAAGCAACTTAAACTGCACGATGTAATCAACTTTAAAACTGCTCAAATTATGTTTAGGGCATCCCAAAACTCTCTACCATCCAATATACAGAACCTATTCCAGGATAGAGATGCTCACCATAGTTATAGTCTAAGAGGAAACAACAAATTATATTTTCCTAAATTTAGAACAACTTTAAAATCAATGTGCATTTCAGTGCATGGAGTCAGTCTGTGGAACAACTTAGGAGACGAGTTAAAAACCTGTTCTAACATGATTCAATTTAAAAGACTGTTTAAAAAAGAAGTACTAAAGAAGTACGAGGAGGAAAGAGAGTGATGCCCTCAGCACAGAGCGATGAGAGAGAGGTGTATGGTCAGAGTGTGTGTGTGTGTGTGTGTGTGTGTGTGTGTGTGTGTGTGTGTGTGTGTGTGTGTGTGTGTGTGTGTGTGTGTGTGTGTGTGTGTGTGTGTGTGTGTGTGTGTGTGTGTGTGTGTGCGTGTGTGTGGGTGTGTGTGTGTGTTTTGTCTAGTCTTGTCTTGTCTCATAGTAACAGTGGTACTATTGTATTGTTAGTGTACAGGAGCTTTTCTTGTTTTTGTTTGTATAGTATTGTTCTTGTATTATATTGTTTATGTTAAATGTGGAATGAGTGAATGGGGTTGGGATATTATAAGCATTTGCTTCATCCAACCCCTTTTTAAGCCTTGCATAAATGTCTCTGCCAAAATGTAAAAAAAAAAAAAAAAATGTGTGTTGTTATACTGTGCAGATTTGAAATAAATAATTCAATTCAATTCAATTCAGTGTGCAGTGTGAAGAGTGCAATTCCGAATTTTTCATATCGGACCCAGGCCTCTTTTGTATGTGGATATAAATCGGATGAATATGTGGTGCGTCCTCAATGTGAACGCTAATGCGCTCCGGTCGCATTCATCCAACCAGAATGTCATCAAAAAGTGAAAAGTGTCATAAATATTTGCCAAAATAGACGGTTACAAAATGAATAATTGACAACGGAGCAGAAAACAGTTGAGAATAAAATGTTTTTGGAAATCACATGAAAGTGTCCCCACTCCTGTCACCGACTACTCGCCCACAGATCCTGACAATATAGCACAAAAACAGACGTAAATACCACTGCATTCCATTTCTATTGTATTATAATTATCACTAATAAAGAATTATTGTTGAATTTTCAGTTTCAGTGTTAGTCCTGACAATATAGCACAAAAACAGACGTACATAGCATGTTCCTAAACAGTTCCCTAAACGTTCTAGCCAAACGTTCATGGCTAACGTTCTGCTAACCAAGCAAGAACTCCACAACCTCACGTTCTTTGAACGTTACAAACTAACGTTCCCATAACAATGCCACTACGTTCTCCTAACGTTCACATAACGTTCACTTGTTACCTGGGGACACGCTCTTCAAGCAAACACCGAAGCAAATTATCCCCTAAAACAGGCATACTTGTCCTTTTCCTTCTTAATATTCAACGCACAATAATTTGGTTCAGAAAATGCTGCCGTTGATTGCACAAAATCCTTGAAATTGCCACGAATGCGGCAGTACTGAAACCGACAAGAGAGGAAGACATTTTTACTTCTGTAAACACCGCAGTGCTTGTGACGTCATGCACAGTGGCTTCCCATTTGGCCGCAGGTGCACAGTACCTAGGCTCAAAACTAAAAAGCACAGGTCTAGTTTTGTCCCTGCAGCCATCATACAGTATATCTCAAGAGAACTAGGTGATCCTTTGACAGGGGTTGTGGCGGTGTTGATGCTGATGTTGATACTGATGTTGATGATGGTGATGATGATGATGACGATATCATGAAGAGTGCCACATACGCACTTTATGCCATGCACTTTGAAGGTAAATAAATGCACTTCATGAGGCAGCATAGAATGATGATGGGGATAATGGGGCGGTATAGCTCGGTTGGTAGAGTGGCCGTGCCAGCAACTTCAAGGGTTGCAGGTTCGATCCCCGCTTCCGCCATCCTAGTCACTGCCGTTGTGTCCTTGAGCAAGACACTTTACCCACCTGCTCCCAGTGCCACCCACACTGCTTTAAAAATGTAACTTGGTTTCACAATGTAAAGCGCTTTGAGTCACTTGAGAAAAGCGCTATATAAATATAATTCACTAATTCACTTCACATAATGACAATTTGTGTAGCTAGTTTATTGTTGTTTTATTTATCTTTTATATTGTTTTGCATGAATGTCTCTCACTGCAAGCCAAATTTACCTGCGGGTAGAAAAAAAATTAATGTAAAAAATCTACTGGTAATCTAATCTAATCTAATCATGTCCGCCTGCGGGTCAGATTGCATTCACATTAGAAATCTTTTTCTTTTCTTTTTTATAATGTGAAAGCAGTCACTAAAAAGATCGGATTTGACAAAAAAGTCAACATTGGAAATCAGACCCTGCAGTGTGGACCAGGGCATTATTCTTGTTTTGTTGGCATGTAAAATTGTAACATTACCAAAGAGGCACTCCGACTGAGGCTACTCTGAGCGCTTGACTGCTTGTTTCCTTGCCAAGTGCTTTAGCCCGTGCAGAGGCTGCAACCAGACGATTTGATTTGACATTAACTGGTACCTGGTAAGGGCAGCACCGTGGAACAGGGGTTAGTGCATGTGCCTCACAATATGAAGGTCCTGGGTTCGATCCCCGGGCCCGGGGTCTTTCTGTGTGGAGTTTGCATGTTCTCTCCATGACTGTGTGGGTTCCCCCCGGGTACTCCGGCTTCCTCCCACCTCCAAAGACATGCACCTTGGGATAGGTTGATTGGCAACACTAAATTGGCCCTAGTGTGTGAATGTGAGTGTGAATGTTGTCTGTCTATCTGTGTTGGCCCTGCGATGAGGTGGCGACTTGTCCAGGGTGTACCCCGCCTTTCGCCCGAATGCAGCTGAAATAGGCTCCAGCGCCTCCTGTCACCCCGAAAGGGACAAGCGGTAGAAAATGGATGGATGGATGGACTTGAGTTGGATGCGCAGTACTGTAAGTCCGCTGCGGCTTCCAACGTTTTATCGCTTGCCCGTACATGCATGTCGCTACATGCATGTCGCGTATTTAGGGGTACTATATTTTTTGTATAAAGTTTGTGTGGTGAACTGCACTTCGGGCTGTGGGGTTGATTGTGTTGTGCGGGTGTTGGTATTGCATTGGACAGGAGGGGATGATGATCATTATTATGGGGGATTATTTTGTGTGGTATTAAAAATAGACCAGATTGTGTTGTGGCTAATGGTCCAATGTCTTTTGTTCATTTATTGTTAGACGTGTTCCCAGCTGGATATCAGGTCCAAACTGTGACTCCTTAATTAGCGCAGTGGCAGCGACACCCGCAGAACATTTGTTAGAAATGTAATGCAATTGTTTGCCAGCAATTTGACAGTGGTTCTTAACCTGGGTTCGAAGGGTTCGGTGAGTCGGTATCAGGGGTTCGGCGGCGCCTCTGCCGCGGAGGTCAAGACACAACCGACTCATTGTGTAAATAACAACTTTTCCCTATCGGCGTATTATGGATACCCCCAAACAATGTTCCCTTAATTTTCTATATGCATGAGCAAACCCAAAAACTCCTCGAGCATTCAGTGGAGCACATGTGAGCGACATCAGACGTGCCCTTGCACTGTGGCCACACCAGCAGCACACCTGTCCCAAACCTGACTAGATAACAAGTTAAATGTTTTATTATTATAATCAAATGACAGCAGTCATTTCCATGAGATTATTTTCTAATATAAGTGTGTTGGCCCACTTACAATGACAATAACAAAATATATTGTTTTTCAGGAGCTTTGTACTAGTATTGTATGTCTGGGTGGAGGGTCCTGCTTTGGAAATAATTTGTAGCCCTTTCAGATATCGCATTTAGTTCCCACTTAAACATTCACATGTTGCACAATGAGATGTAAACATGGGATCATGTGTACATTCCTGTATCTTTCTGTTTGTAAAACATATCTTTATTAGTATTTATTTAATATAATAACATTCTTTCATGATTAATATTTATAAATTAAGATTCAATTAAGAAAAAAACATTTTATTTTTCACTGTGGGCGCAATCCTTCATAACCTGGGTTAGATTGCAAGCATGCCTGTTTCTGTTTGTCAATAATAACGCTTGCAGAAATATTTATTATGCTACATGACTTTCTACAGCCGGTATAATGTCCTTAAAGTAAGTGGGATATATTTATTCTTGCCCATGGGACAATCAACTCCAGAGAAATGTTATAAGGCGAGTACCAGCACAGTACAATGGCTCATTGAGATGTGGCGTTGGTATACGTGAGCTTACAATGTGGTCCTAATGTACATTTTTTGCTTATTTTTTCTTGTTGTCCTCTTAAACAAGCAACCTGTATTAAAATTTGGTAGAGTACAATATTTTTTAGTAAAAGCCCTGGTTTAGATGAATGAAACCGTATGTTTTCCCTCAGTAAAAACAGTTACGCATCATCTTTGTGCTTCCTCCTACAGTTGTCACAGGAGCCACATCTGGAATAGGTAAAGCTTATGCCTTAGAGGTGAGTCTCCTAAATAGTCCACAAAGTTGTTGGAAAAGTCCAGCGCTACGTTTCATCATTTAATGGTTTTGTTTCATGTGTTCTTGTCTTCAGTTGGCACAAAGAGGCCTGAATGTTGTTTTAGTGAGCAGATGTGACGAGAAGCTTCGACAGGTGGCCAAAGAGATTGGTGAGAAGGCGTCACATGGCCCAAAAAATCCTGCCAATAATTGTGAAAATACATATTAGTATTGTATTGGCCCTGAAAATAAAATTTGGTAGACAAAACATATGGCAGGATTCTGGCCCCCATTACTGTACATCACCATTGTAATCATTATCCTAATAACATTTTAATTCTTTCTGTCAGAGGGTCAGTATGGACAAAAAACTTGCACCATTCGAGTGGACTTCACACACAAACACAACATTTATCCTTTCATTGCCAAACAACTACAAGACATGGATATCGGAATACTAGGTAAGGAAAGAGCAGCTATTATGAATCATAACAAATGTAGTTCTGTGCGATAACATAAGCATGACCTGAAACATTCTAAAGATGGACGTGATTGAATAATGTTCATATCAGTCTTCTGTACACGAGCATGGTGAAGTTACGTGCTCGTGGCCTAGCATGTAATGTTATGTTATATGTTATGTTGCTGTTTTTGTTATGTTATATGTTGTTACTATATATGTTATCTGTTATATGTAATGTTATGTTACTGTATATGTTATGTTACTGTATGTTATGTTATATGTTATGTTACTGTTTATGTTGCTGTTATATGTTGTGTTATATGTAATGTTACGTTATATGTTATGTTATATGTTGTTATGTTTCTGTATATGTTATGTTATGCTGCATGTTATGTTCAATGTCCTGTTATGACGTTACTTATGATGTATGTTATTTGTCAAGTTATATGGTATGTTATAGTGTATGTTGTGTTATATGATATGGGTTATGACTTTATATGTTATAAGTTATGCATCTGTTTGTTATCTTTTTCTTGTTATGTTACACGTTGCATTATGTTGTAGGTTGTTTTATGTTATGCTTACTGTTACGTTACGTTGTGTTTTGTTTTATTGAGGCATTTTTTCCCTCTTTATATTCTTTTTTTAAATGTATTGTTTAATAAATATTTAATAATCATTATACTACATTGTTTTTATTAAATTGAAATACTAAATTTAATTTAAAAAAGCAATGAAATAATATCATTTTGTCATTCGCCACATGATTATGTATATTATTTTAGAACAAAAGTACAAAAATATATATCGAGCATGTTTAAATTCCGATCATGTGTTATCCAACCTATAGTATATTTGATTACTTATTAAATGGGTAAAAGAAATATTGATAATTCCGCTTATGTCTGTGTCACAGTAAACAACGTGGCAATGTCCTACTCGGATGATTTCGCCTCATTCCTCGAAATTCCAAATGCCGAGCAGGTAAATGTTTGTTGAATGACAAATGACTAATCTGTGAATTGTTGCATGTAACATCTTGGTTCTTTTGTGTGTGTGTGTGTGTGTGTGTGTGTGTGTGTGTGTGTGTGTGTGTGTGTGTGTGTGTGTGTGTGTGTGTGTGTGTGTGTGTGTGTGTGTGTGTGTGTGCGACCAGAAAATCACTGAGGTCATCAACTGTAACACACTTTCTGTGGCTCAGGTAAGAAGTTGTCATGTCATACAGTATTTGATGTTTGACTATTACACCATCTAATTCCATTCTCTCTCCATGCTCAGACCACAAGATTAGTTCTTCCTGGCATGCTTAAAAGGTAAGTTAATGTGCCAGGTGGCCAATATAAGTGTATATCTACTGTAATAGAATGTTCACACAATTGTCATGGCTGTCTTTTGCAGAAACAAAGGCTTGATCATAAATATTTCCTCCCAAGTGGGGATCCATGCACAGCCTTTGTTGGCCCTTTACTCCGCTACTAAGGTACACTTTCATTTATATACAATAACTTAGATTAACTTAGATTCTGGTTTACCTGTGATTTGTTTTGTGGCTTTTCTTCTTCTTCCTTGCAGGCGTTTGTGATTTATTTCTCCCAGTGTCTGCATGCTGAGTACAAGTCAAAAGGGATTACTGTGCAGGTAAACAGCTGAAAGAAATGTGAAAAGTTATCGACAGAATGAATAAGTCAAATTTTGTTTTCCAAAACAGAGAAAATGAATATTGATGATATTCTTACTATGTTATAAAAAGTTAAATATTGTCAAAACACCCTAAATAAATTATTCATCATATAATTGATAACAATGACAGAAATACTCAAATGTATGATAATACATTGAATTTTGATGATTAAAATAGACATGCATTAATCATACCGTCCATATATAAATAATTGTACACATATTTATTCAAATTAAACATAAATTAAGACATTTAATTTTAAAATAAAATAAAAAATAACTGTTAATATCTTAATCTGTACTGGGAAAATTTGGCATAACATATCTCACAATTGAGTGCATAAAAGTCTGTATCAGCAACAATATGTCATTTGTAATATCATCCCAGGCTTAAACACGGCCTGAGAATCCTTCTGTCTTTCTTATAATCATAAAAATAATTTTACTTAAAAAATCTGAATTTTGGGGAATGGAAATCTTAATATTTGGAGACTAAACAATTCTGTTCAATTATCTAACATTAATAATAATATTGTTGCATTTTGGTTACACAGTGGAAGTTTTGACACTAGCTCATTAAAATGACTGTATTCCTGCGATTAAACCTCTTTCTCAAAATAAAATCTCATATTATTCTATTTTTGTATTATATTCTCATTTTATAACTTTATTGTTAGTTTTGATATTTACAGTAAAATTCATGTGACTGATTTGCAGTTTTTTTTTTACTGTCAATTAGGGATGTCCGATAATATCAGATTGCCGATATTATCGGCCGATAAATGCTTTAAAATGTAATATCGGAAATTATAGGTATCGGTTTCAAAATTATCGGTATCGGTTTTAAAAAGTAAAATTTATGACTTTTTAAAACACCGCTGTGTACACGGACGTAGGGAGAAGTACGGAGCACCAATAAACCTTAAAGGCACTTCCTTTGCGTGCCGGCCCAGTCACATGAACAAATACCCAGAACCCCTTACAGCACTAACTCTTCCCCCCCCCCCCCCCCCCCCACACACCTCAACCCCGCCCCCCCGCCTCAACATTCTCATGCTCTCTCAGGGAGAGCTTGTCCCAAATTCCAAGCTGCTGTTTTAAGGCATGTTAAAAAAAATAATGCACTTTGTGACTTCAATAATAAATATGGCAGTGCCATGTTGGCATTTTTTTTCCATAACTTAAGTTGATTTATTTTGGAAAATCTTGTTATATTGTTTAATGCATCCAGCGGGGCATCACAACAAAATTAGGCATAATAATGTGTTAATTCCACGACTGTATATATCGGTATCAGTTGATATCGGAATCGGTAATTAAGAGTTGGACAATATCGGAAAAACGGATATCGGCAAAGAAGCCATTATCGGACATCTCTACTGTCAATGTTTTTACAGCTCATTACTGTACATAAAAAAACAGTACCGGGGTTATTTCTACAGTAAAATTCAGGCAACTGAGCTGCAGTTTTATTTACTGTATAATCATTTTCACAGTGCACTTCTGTAAATGGAAAAAATAGTACTACTGTTGTTTTTACAGGAAGATAATGGTACAATCTCTGGACTTTTTTAACAATGTATTTAGAAGCCTTCAATTACTTAATAAGCAATATCATTCCTGTATGTTTCCAGTGTGTTATGCCCTTCCTGGTGTCCACCAACATGAACAAAATGAAAAGCAGCTGCTGGGTGAAGAGTGCAGCGTCTTACGCCCGGGAGGCCTTGAACACAGTCGGCTACTCCAACTACACCAGTGGTTGTCTTGTACACGCAATGCAGGTCGGCATCAATTCTAGCGGCACACACACACACATTGTTAAGTGTACAGGGGGAAGAAGGCGGCACAGACAGCAGGGACGTCGTTTAGCTCTATATTTATTATTAAACAATATTAGTAAACAAGGGAATGGAGTGTGACTGATCCAAAAGGTGTATGGGTGTGACTATGTGTAGTGAGTATCTCTCGTGTGTTACCGGAAGTGTTGAGCAAGGTGCGGAAGTCCAAGAGGGGGGAAAGGCAGGCTCGGAGGTCTGTGGGCAGGCGTGAGGTCAAGTGCAGGAGCGAGGCGTCAAAGTCCGTGTCCAGGCGGAAGGTCGAGATCCAAGAGGCAGCCAACGAACCAGAGGGAATACGGGGAGACAAGACCCACAGCTCATAATGCGGGAACTGGGGAATGCTGCTGGAAGACGACAAGGAAACACGAGACAAATGAACGGAGTGGGAGAAACACAGAGAGAGAGTGCATAGAGCTAGGGTTTGTCAGCTTACTGTCCGGGAACAGGTCGCTACGTTCTGGCCCGGAACGCAGGTTTGCACTGGCTTAAGAAGGTGAGGAAGCTCATCAGCGACATGTGTCTAGAGTGCTGATTGAGCAAATTGAATGCAGCCGCCTACTGTAGCCGGAGTGGCGCTTGTAGGTGCGCGCAGCGCACAGATGAGTGCGCCCGGGCCGTGACACACACACACACACACAATCATTCATCGTCATCATAAACCACTCATCAACCATTTTCTGTCATGTTGCAGAGTTTTGCTTTTGGACTTCTTATGCCCGACTGGCTCCGCTTGTCCTCGGCCTTTGTGGCAAAGTTGCACCATGCTGCTCAGAAAAGAAAAGCCCACAGAGGAGCAGGCAAGAATGATTGTACACTGGAAGGAATGGAGGACTAACTACTGGACACTCGTCTACAACAAAAAACATATTATTTATTTAAGATGAATGACTTTGGGGATCCTTTTACTGTATTCTAAATACACAATACAATCCTCCTGAAGCCCAGCAATGCTTTTTCTCAAAGACAAAACTCAAAAATAATGAAACCTCTTGTCCCATGAAAAGGACATCCTGGACCTTGTTTTTTGTGTGCAATAAATAGTGTGATGAGGTGGCGACTTGTCCAGGGTGTACCCCGCCTTCCGCCCGATTGCAGCTGAGATAGGCTCCAGCACCCCCCGCGACCCTGCAAGGGATAAGCGGTAGAAAATGGATGGATGGATGGATAAATAGATCTGTTTATTTGAAATGGTTAAAGTTACTGAGTGCTTCTCCTTGGCAGCCTGTGCTTGGGTTTTGTTAGAGATTAGACACTTTTATGACACCTGATGCATTCCTGGAGTCTGATAGAGATGACTCCAAACCTCCACTTGCTCCAAGGACAAAGACTGCTTTGCCTTTGGAAGATCACTAATTCTTGTATTTGTCTTTTCGTCAAAGGTTTTTGTCATATGGGTTTATTTTGTTATTGTGACTGCCTGGCCAGTGTTGAATCAAAGCATTCCTGTTTTGCTAATGTCACAATCAGATAAAATGTGTTATGCTCATTCTTCCAATTCCCCCGTCCTCCTCTCATTCCTAAACGCGTATAACATTTAAAAGTTCCGTCTCACTCTCTCATGCATTCTTGCTCTTTCTTCTTTCTGGCCATAGCAGCGTAAAACCTTTCTTCTTTGTAATCTGATGTTTTTTAACTACTCAAATACTTTAAAAAGACATTTACTGTCCTCTGGACATTTCCTTATGGAATATAACAATTTCCAAGTCAGGAGTTAAGGTGAAACAGCACTTTTTAGGGGAAATTTTGCCCATCATTCACAATCCCTTTGAGACAAGGACACATTTTTCTTTATTTTTATGCATTCTAATTTGTAATATAGAGCAAATATGACGTGACTAACACTGCAGCTTATAGGAGTCCTTTATTGCGCTCATAAAGCCCTCTAAGAAAACATCCAAAAACCGCCAACAATACTCATTTACATGTTGTGACTTGAATATTAAGCAAGTATTAGCGTTATTGCTATTTTGCGCTAACGCAGAGGAACTACTTTTAGCCCAGTGATAAGAGTAGTAACTGCTGCAGCTTGTGCAGGTATTAGCATACTGAACCGGTGAGCTGTTGTATTAGTGCTATTTACAGATTGTACAGAAAGTGATTGTTTTATTATGTTCATACGCTGTAAAAAAAATCACCGCAAAAACTACGGCAAGCAATTGTTAAACAGCAGCAGTAAAACACTGTAAAATCCAAAATAGTTTATAACGGTTAATGCAATGGATTTCTGCAAACTAAGACACAGTAGACTAGATAACCTAAATGACTATGGTTATAGTACATAGAAAACACACGCCTTTACTGTGAAAATCATGACAAAATTGTACAATGCAAAATACTGTAACAAGCATGCAAATACTCTAAAAAGTACAGTATTATGTAGAAATTAAATATTTTGTAGGTTGTACATTTAAATTTCCAGCATATCTTAATTGTTCTAGAGCAGTGGTTCTTAACCTTGTTGGAGGTACCGAACCCCACCAGTTTCATATGCGCATTCACCGAACCCTTCTTTAGTGAAAGATAAAATGTTTTGTTTTTTTTCAAATTCAAGACAAAGTTATATGTTTTTCATAACACTTTAGTATGGGGAACATATTCTAAGTAACAAAGACTTAATTTAGATTTTTTTGGACACTAGGGGAACATATTCTAAGTAACAAAGACTTAATTTAGAGTTATTTGGTTAGGGTTAGAGGGTTAGGGCCAGGGTTAGGGTTATAATAAGGCCATGCCGAATAAGGCATTAATAAGTACTTAATAATGACTACTTAAGAGCCAATATGTTACTAATTTGCATGTTAATAAGCAACTAATTAATGGTGAATATGTTCCCCATACTAAAGTGTTATCATGTTTTATTAATGGTGCACAAAATGAACTGTGCATGAACATCACCTTGTTCAAAGAACAAAACTAACACAGTGCATAAACTCACAACAAATTACACACCTGCAAATCAGTCTGCTGTTGCCGTATCCGTAATACGCAGATAGGGAGAAGTTTTTATTTACACGATGAGTCGTGTGTGTTTTGACCTCCGCCGAACCCCTGAGCCCCACTCACCGAACCCCTAGGGTTCGATCGAACCCCGGTTAAGAACCACTGTTCTAGGGATTTGTGGTAAAGAATTAGTTAACTTTTGGCTAACATGTTTTATTTTATTTGTGTGGCAAGTGGTTTCCGACATTGAGGGTTTATGTCTATGTGCTTCATTGCAGACTTCATCGAAATGAACCATGCTGTGTGTTGGAACTGGTTGCAAGTAGCTATTTAACAGATACGGAGCATTTAAGGCTCACTTTTAATAGCTCATTTGAAGAAAATTGTCGCGGAAGGCCATGTTGTGATTTGTCCAGTGAAAGGTTGGACAAATACTTTCAAGTTAAAATCCTCATGTACAGCTCACATGTCTAAGAAACACAGGCATTTTGCAAATACTACTACTGAAAGGGCAGCATGGTGACGCAGTGGTTAGTGCTCGTCCCTCACATTGGGTCCTGGGTTCGATTCTGTGTGCAGTTTGCATGTTCTCCCCGTGACTGCGTTGGCAACACTAAATTTGGCCCTAATCTGTTTCACGGTGAATTCCTGGCAACCACAGCTGCGATTATTTTACTGTAAGTTCTATTGGGTTTTTTTGTAAACAAATTAGTATATAAATCTGTTGTTTTCATAGTAATTTACTGTAAGCAAAAACATTTATCAGCTGTAAAATAAACTGGTTCAACATCAACATACTGCAATGTCCTATACATCGTGACTGTATTTTCTATGATAATTTCCTGGCAACCACAGCTGCTGGTATTTACCGTATCAAGCAATCAATCAATCAATGTTTATTTATATAGCCCTAAATCACAAATGTCTCAAAGGGCTGCACAAGCCACAACGACATCCTCGGTTCAGAGCCCACATAAGGGCAAGGAAAAACTCACAACCCAGTGGGACGTCGATGTGAATGACTATGAGAAACCTTGGAGAGGACCCCCCCTCTAAAATTGTGTGGACTTTTATTTTTACAGTGGAGTTTGTATTCGTCTGCGATGAGGTGGCGACTTGTCCAGGGTGTACCCCGCCTTCCGCCCGATTGTAGCTGAGATAGGCTCCAGCGCCCCCCGCGACCCCAAAGGGAATAAGCGGTAGAAAATGGATGGATGGAGTTTGTATTCGTTGTTTAGCACTGAGCAATAATGCTCCCTGCTGGAAATGTTTATCACCCAGCTTCTAAAACTTGTAGCTCATCCTCAAAAAGATAAGGTTCTGATTGATCACTCCTCCTGAAGTAGTCTTTGTTGGCTCTCATGAATCTGCCATGAGTAGTAGTTGTTGAAGAAAATAGCAAACACTGTGATGAGTCTGTGAAATTAATGCGCCATCGTGCTTTAAATGGTCAAAATATGTAAATATGACCTGCTATTGTGACTGCTATCACATTACATATATTCTTGCATCATGTATATTAAATGTTGATGGAGGTTTTGAGATGTTTTTAGAGCTCTTTATAAGCGGAATAGTTGCAATGACGTAATGACTCCCATTACCTCTACTGACTACGTTTCCATGCACTAAATTAGTCTGATTGTTCAAATAATTTGGCTCACAGCTCATGTTATTCTATTCTGTGTTATATGAGTTTTATGTTGCACGATTGCAGCAAGTAAAATTCCTAGTTTGTGAACCCGTTCTCAAACAATGGCAATAAACTCTATTCTGATTCTGTTTCTGATTCAAAAGAAGCATCCTCCAACCCATGGGAATACCCTAATCTGATCGTGTTTGGCTTTTGAAAGGTCCGACTAGCACACCTATATTATGCATTCGGAAACCAGATCTCTCAAGTGGGTGTGTGCTGCCGGTGGAGATTATTTGAGTCGTGCATGCGCCAGTTTTAGCGCACGGGATATAACCCAAAAGCAGATCACATTCATTAAAGACATGGGCAACAACTGGAATGAAGACGGGACTGTTAATTTTCTTTAAAAAACAAAAAAGAAAGATGTATTCAATGCCGGCATCATTGGTACTCCAGAACCAAAACGAGTGAGATGGAAGCGAAGCACAAGATGGAAGCGTACACAAACCTCTTCGCGCTGCATTTGTGCTCCAAACTGGTTAGCGATAACTCTGTAGTCCACACAACTGGAAAGCTTGTACACAACAATATCAACCCTCTTCTGGAGTAGCATCATGACACAAACAAACAGTCTTTTTTCTTTGGATTTGAAACTCCTTCCATCAATCCACAGAGCTTATTGATGTGCACGGAGAAATGCATTCAAAGGAAAAACACACTTTTTTCTGCAATTCTGCCTATCGTTCACAATCATTATGAAAAACATGACGATGGATGTCCTTTTTTTTTTTTAAATGTATGCATTTAAACTCACAAATAAACACAAATGAACAATGGAGACAATGGGAGGACCTCTACCCCCCCATAAAACCCAATAAAAAAATCCAAAGAGCGCCAACAATACTCCATTTACATTTTGTGACTTGATTATTAACCAAGTATTAGTGATATTGTTATTCGAAAGGCTAACGCAGACAAACTATTCATAGCGCCGCTATGATCACAAGCTTGTGTGCCAATGTTGACATCAAAGACAAGTAAGCCGCTTCCTTGCGAACGTTTATTGTAGATCATAAATCAAGCCTCTTGAAGTACTCTGACAAGTTGCTACACTTTGACAGCCAATTTAGACCCGAAAATGGTATGAAAGCCGCGAAAAGCCGCTTGGTTCCACCCTCCTTTTCCACACGAGGATTATCAGAATCAGAATCAGAATCAGAATCAGAATGAGAATCGTTTTATTGCCAATGTTTGAGAACGGGTTCACAAACTAGGAATTTTTCTTGGTGCAATCGTGCAACATAAAACACATATAACACAGATTTGGTAATAACAAGAGCTGTAACTGAGCTATCAGATCTTCTTATAGACTTAGAAGGAATTCAAAGGAGCTACTGTTAGGAATTATGAGTCATTCTTCATCTAAACTGGAATATAACAAGATTCTCTAAGTCCACGTCCTAATGACAGCAGATATTGTACAGTAAGTGATGTTTTATTATGTTTGTTGTCTCTCATAAAGTCTGCAGTGAGTAATAATCAGTGATGTTTTCAAAGAAAAAAGCAAAAGTCGTGATGCGCTTTTCAAATGAATGCGCCGCTAAAGCTTGAAATGGTCAAAATACGTAAATATTACATTATTATGAATGTGACTGTTACTACATTACATAAATGCTTGCAGCATGTATATAAAATCTTTATAAAGGTGTTTGGATGTTTTTTTAAGAGGTTTGTCAGCAGAAAAGATCACATTTGGTTATGTGTGCAGGAGGGAGTTGACGGCACAGACACAAGGGGATAGTAAAGCTTTATGATTTATTATATATATATATATATATATATATATATATATATATATATATATATATATATATATATATATATTAATCAAACAATAATAATTTTAAACAAGGTGTGTGAACTAAATCCAAGTGTGTGTGTGAGGCTATGTGTGTGATTAGCTGTAGTGTGTTACCTAATGTTGAACGAGGAGGGACAAGGCTCGCGATCCGAGACACAGGCAGTAAGTCCGGGTCTAATCGGGGCGTAGGAGGTCCGTGTCCAAGCGGGGGTGGAGGATTGAGGAGGCAGTCCGGGAAGCAGGGAAACAAGAACTGACGAGAAGCACACTCGTCGATGCGGGAATGAAGGCAGACTGCTGGGGAGGACAACAAGGAAGACAATGAAAACACGGAGGGTGAAACGCAGAAAGAGCGAGAGAGTGAGAGAGAGAGAGAACACATAGCAGGGTTAGTCGGCTTACGGTACACAAACGGATAGTTATGTTCTGGCGCGGGTTGGTAGGTTGTGAAGGCTTTTGAAGGCAGGTCTGATCATCAGCTCCAGGTGTGCAGATTGCCGGCGATTGATTGCAGCTGTTCGCTGCCGCCGGTCTGGCATGCGATTTACATGCTCTCGGATCTGCACTCAGCGCAGCACACAGATGAATGCGCACTGATGCACGCCCGGACCGTGACACATTTATTTACTATTTAGTATGCATTAATAAAAAGGAAAATGTGTGTGCTTATCTTATATAATGATGGTGAATGAAAAGCAAAACTCCAAAACAAGTGCAGTTCCCCTTTAGTGACAAAAACAAATATAGTGCAGCAGGGAAATGCACATGAAATGATCCAGGACCTTCCAGAAGACGGAAGACTAAGGGTTACTAAATAGTTTAAGATGGTTTTAGTAAAATACGTCATTTATAAGATACCAACACAATTTTCCAATGTGGTGAACAAGAGGACGGTGGATATTGCTACTTGTTTATACAAAAAGACTAAGTTTGTTGATGCAAACATAAGTGGACACTTTCCTGGAAAAGACCAGACTGCCCAATACCAATACATTGCACCATTGTCCTTGCAGACTTTTAGGGGGTGAAAGTTGAAATACAGGACATTTACGGGAAAAAAATGGCAAAATAAGGGGTAGAAAATGGGAGGGTTGACAGGTATTGACGCAACAAATGCATGCAGATATGACATAAAATGTGTGGCGTTAAATTGACCAAACAGTGTAATAGTTTGCTTTTCATTGCTGAAGTATTTGTAGACAAGATTGATTCCTAAAGGCAAGCGGAAAAAAAAAAAAAAGATACCTCAGCTTTTATTGTCAACTTCCTGCATTGTGGCATGTATGTCTGAGCAGGAGCAGAAGGGAAGTGGGTAAAGACACTGCATAAGCACAAAAGGAAAGGAAACAGGAGGAAGGGACATAATACCATGCTTATTTATATTCAATCCACGAAAATAGTATTTCCATTATTGCATTAATCTTTGCAAGCTAATGGAAAATTTGGGATTGAAATTGTCCTCCATGTTTAAACCAAGACCTGTGAGAGTCACCATGGCAACATGATTGTGGGAATAGGATCAGCAATTTGTATCACAGCAAACACAAATACAACCACACAATATTTATTGTACACTGGAGCACTGACGATGCATACATGATAAATACATACAGTATATACTCACTGACCACAACACCTGTACGCCTGTGAGACTTTGTATAAACTCCAATACAAGAGCTGTATCAAACATAAACATATAATAATGCTTCACTTTGAGTGACAGTCAGCAAATAAATGCTGAGGTGTTTCTAACATTTGTGGGTGTGTTATTCGCTGCATGAGGGGGAGATTAAAGGCAGTGTTTGTAATTATCGTGTTTGATTTAGTAAGATAAGTGCCAGTGTACGTAATAATGACCTGGGAGTATACATTTGCTGAATTAGTGACAAATATCAGTTATGCATGTTCATACAGTAATGATATTTTTGAGACATGCAAGCACATGAGACGAGCAAAGCCAAATCATGTTTGGCGCTTTTTGTGTTTTGTCCAGTTTCTGTTCCTGTTGAGGTGACATTCAGCGTTAAACACATGGAAAACTAAATATTTGCTACATTGTAGTAACTGGAGTTTTACATTTGATCTAATTTGATCGACCGCTGATCCAGCATAGATTTTTGTGCCGCCCAACGCAAGCATGCAAACAAACAAACACATTTCTTAATTCTTGTGTGAATACTGGAAATGTTTCCCCTTATTTGAGTTTTTGAAAGACTCTGCAACAAAAAAAAAAGTAGCAAGAAATAAAACAGATATTGTACTTTCATACAATTAAAAAAAACATCCCTGATAATATGACTATAAATATGGACGTTTCTATAGAACAAATGTTATTATATTATATTAATTAGGGATGTCCCGATACGACTTTTTCACTTCTGATTCGATACCGATATTGCCGATATCGGTTGACCGATGATATTAATCTGATATTATACCAGCAAGAATCCTATACATACTTTTGTTATTTTGTAGTGTGGAACATTAGAAAAGGTATGATCAAGTGAAATTACTCAGAAAACAATAGTATGTATAAAAACACCTTATGACAGATTCATGCTTTTGAAATGGAGTGGTAATTTGTGTTTTGGCACACCTAGTGGTTACGAAATTTCATAAATTAAGTGACACAGTAAATTGAATGATACGGACACGCATGTTATTGGATACTTTCTAATGCACTTCTGCCTTGGAGACTTTGTAAGTGTAAGTAATATACAACTATAATATTTAATACTTGTTTACATCGACAAACATTGACAATTAAGGACATGTACTGCATAAGTCAAGCTTGTGTGCTTAGCTGTTGTGTAGCTGCTAGCCCCTAGAAGCCCATCGCCTACCATGTTTACCTTTTGTAAATGACATCACTAAAATACAAGAAAAGACCAACCCTGTGTGCTTTTGGGAGGATATTTAGATGTTAACTGGCTGTCCAGCTTTGCACAAGTAAACACACTGCAGGAGTGCTTGCAGATCCAAGCTGATATCATCCGATACGTTTTTTTTTGTTAGTATTTTTGCTGATATCGAACTAATATCAATATTGAATCGGGACATCCTTAACAATAATCATAAGTGCCACAATTTCAGCAGTCCAAGTGCATGAAAACAAACAGTACAGGAACGTATCCTACTACAATAGTATTATAGGTGTGTATATATATTTGTTGTACACTGACTGTAACAGAGTTTAGAATGTAGTACCGTACACAAACCAGACAGATCATTAGGTACACCTGCACCATGTAATTGGATTGAATACAAGAGATGTTTCAAAGCTAATACAGTAATGCTCAGTTTGCACAATAACATAAATACTGTCAAACCAATCATCTCATAAAATGTACCTAATGAAGCGAACCCTTGTATCCACTTTATGTAACAAGTGCTTGTATAAGAACACTTAAATAAGGATTTAGGGAAGCGTTCTAAGCGCTCATGCTTACAGATCCGTGTATGTTACCGGTGTGACGCCATGGATGAAGAGCGTTGGCCCTAAAGTGTTGGTCACTGCTTCCAGGTGAGCCAAGTACCCCTGGGATTGGCTGTAGTGAGCAGGAGGTCGCGGTAGATACAGGAAGCGGACAGCAGCCTGAGAACTGTGCTCCAATAACATGCAGTTCACCGCGGACAAGAAGAGCTCCGAGAGGGTGTGGCTTTGCTCCCCAGCGTCCTCCGTTGGCTGAGTGTAGTGCTGCACCACCGAGTCCCACGGCACGATCTTAATGGACGCCCGGATTCTGAGCTTCCTCAGTAACTCTCGAAACGTCTCTTCGTTCACCACCCAGCCCTGGTCGCTGGACTCCGTCTCCACGTTCAGGAAGATCCTCATCCTGGCATGGCGCCACTTGCTGGACATGTTGAGCACACACGCCATCTGCAGCAAAAACAGGCTGCACACGTCCTGATAATCTCCACAGCCCGGCTGCAGCAGATTGAGAGGCCACACGTCGATGGTCCGCTCCGACCCGTCCACTTTGCTCTGCTTCCCCTCGCCTTCCAAGTGGAAGAAATAACGTCCCAGGCACACGTTCTTGTTCATTTTGATGGCGTCCGAAATGATCCCGACGTACTCTTCGGGCGAGAGCCAGCGTGGGCTCTCAACATGTCGGACCGGAGGGAAATGAGCTTGTAATGAAGGCAGGTCAACCCCAAAATTATACTCGCCCTCTGTGCCTTGTCCCAGTGACGTGCCACAGAAGGCTGTATCTTGAAGGAAGAAGTCCTCAGGGGTGCAGTTGTCATAGAAACCCAAAATCAGGGTGTTGGGCTTCATGCCACCTTGAACACAAACATTAAGATGTCACCAGAAGAAATGCATATTTCACCTTTTCCATCTATATAATGGATAGGGTCTTTTTTTTAACTTAACTGCAGAGAGTATAAGGCATATTATATATTAGGCATATTATATATTATTATTTATATTAATGCTAACATTTTTGGACACTATTTGGATGTGCATGTGAAGTCCATACATTTAGCTTTACAGATGTCATGTCTTCTAACCATGGAAAATGGTGGCATTGGTGTAACTGGTATTTCGCAGATCTTTCCCGGGTAGAGATGTAACTTTCGTAAATGAGTCTTTTAGCGGCTCTTTTAAGGGAACAATTAGAACCGTAAAAAGATTGACAAACCTTCGAACAGTGAATCATCAAACCTTCAATATTTAACTGAAGTAGGTTTGTCCCGATACCAATATTTTGGTACTATTTTGATAATTTTCTAAATATAGGGAAGCACAAAAAACTGTCATATTGGCTTAATTTTAACACAAAATCTTATGATACATTAAACATGTTTTCTATTGCACTGAAAAAACAATTGTAGAAGACTAAAATAAAAATTACAAGGCCACATTGTTTTTTTTTTATTGCACTCAAAGAACAATTTACAATTGTATATATTACATGTAGTCTACCATAATCTAGAATTAGGTTAGAATAGAATAAAACGTTTTGTTGACATTGTACTAAATGCTTCATGATTTATGGTTGCCACTCTTGGTCTGGCTTTAAGAGAATTACAATCATTAGTAAATACTAAAAGCAATACGGCTAAAATTACACATATAAGACATGTAGCAGGTAAAACACACATTGTTAAAGATGAAACACAAATTGTAAGAATTTGTTACAAAATTAACTTGCATTACTTTACGCTATGTGGGCGGTTTGACTGTGCTACTACCATATTTTTCGGAGTATAAGTCGCACCGGAGTATATGTCGCACCTGCCGAAAATGCATAATAAAGAAGGAAAAAAACATATATAAGTCGCACTATGAAAAAAACTGCGACTTATAGTCCGAAAAATACGGTAATTGGCATCGTGCGAACCAGCTGTGTGCGCGTCTACGTATGTGCACAACATGGGAGCTGAGTAACTATATCACATGTCGATCTGATGGCTTGTTATTTAATTGTTTAGCCAAGTTTGAAGCAAAGATTGTAATACGTTATGCCACCTTTGGAAAGGCATGTTTGAAACACGGACGTGCCGTGCTGCATGCCAACGTGTTTAATGCGTAATCTTTGTTGATAGTTTTGAAGCCCAAATATCTCCATATTGTGCTTCACACGCCCTCTTTATCAACCGGTAATATGCTGTTTTTTTGCCATTCTTCCTTTCCACACCTTTCTTGTATGTACTCTTGGCTGTGTGTGTTTGTATGTACTCTCGGCTGTGTGTGCGTGATGACACACTTAACATTATACGCCTCAGCTCAATACGTCAGCATGCGGATGAAAAAAAGTACTGGTATTTTTCAAAGGCAGTATAGTATAGTTTTGAATTCATAAGTAACACGGGACTTTATTAGGACCGGTATACCGAACAACCCTTTGGGTTGCTGCTTGTCATTAAAGGGTCACTGTGGGCAGTGCAGCAGAACCATTTAAGAACCAGTGGCATAGTTCATTACAGTCATAAGTGGCATTTCAATACATGACTAGAAAAGGAAAGCATCTACAGCAGTGGTTCGCAAACTGTTTACACCAAGTAACACCTCAGCAAACACTTGGCTCTCAAATTACCACTATAATGACCAACATTACAATACAGTAGTGTAGTAGGCCTAGGTATTCATTAAAAACAATGCAGATGTTTTATTCAACAAGTATATTTAATATTTTGGCCACTGTAACATTACACAGTTTGAATAGTAACACTATGTTTGAATATAGGAAAATAAAACACTTTCCTTGAATCAAGTGATTCTTTGGCGTACCACTACATGAAGCCCGCGTAGTACAATAGGTACACGTACTACAGTTTGAGAATCACTGATCGGCAGTATTCAAAGTGCAGCATATTTATTTCAAGCGGTTGATGTACTAAAGCAGAGGACACACATCCGTGCTTACCGAGACCTGTGATGCGCAGAAGATGTTGCGTTCCCTGTCTGACAGACGGAGAGAGCGTCAGGTCTACGAAGGCCTTCACCCCGAGCTTGTCGACTAAACTCAACCAAAAGCTGTACTGTTGCTGCACAGGGTCTGACGGAAAAGAATCTTGAAAACAGAAAAAAATATCAACTGAATTATTCACGTTATTATATGTTACTTGCAACATTCTTTCTTGAAGACATCTAAGGACACTTTCCATTCTATGCAGAGGTCTTAATCACTCCTAAATGCCACTAGGGAGCAATAGCATTGATTGTGAAATGTTATTTGTGGTTACTAATGAAATCAGTACCTCCACAAAAAAAACATTTTTTGCTGTGTTAAAAAATGTATAATGTAAATATTGATTTATGAAACAAAAAAAATGCATTTCTGTAAGATTTGGCAAAATACATCTACAGTATTTCTTGTTCTCATCTTCTTTCAATTATATAATTCATCACAAGACAGTTTGCTTGAGGGCAGGTCAAAGAGTGAGTAAAATAGTGTAATTCGATTTTAGTACAGTAATATGTTCATACTGGAGGCACTTTGCTGTGGCGAGTACATCTACAGTCTGGCTTACTTATAAATAACAGGAAGTGAAATAACTGTATTCAGCCATAAAAAGCAATGCAAACATATGACACCAATTAGTAATATGACCCTTTTGTCTGCATAGAGTTGGCTTGCATGTGTGTTTATTGTGTGTGTAGTAAGAGGAAAAGATAAGAAACAGTTGATACTGTTAGCTGCAGACCATGCACACACAATTACCTAGATCCCCGAGCTGCACGTGGCCCAACACATACAGTCCTCCCTTTTTCAGCTGGTTGACAAAGAGGATAAGCTGGCAGGAAGATCGCGGATTGGCGACCATTAACAGCACCTGTGGCCTCCAGAACTTCACATGGTCCTTCCTCACATCCAGCATCAGCAGATACTTGCGCACCTAAAGCCGATGGTGAGCATGAGAGCTGTAAGGCAGATACATGGTAGACGACGGGTCCCTTCGTAGATACCTGATGGAAGATGAGAGCCTGGCTGATGTAGCCCCAGCTGCTGGTGGGAGAACGGAAGTGGAGGAAGAGCAGCAGCAACAACAGGAGCACGATGCTACCCGATGAGTACACGGGGTTTATGACGAACATCATGACTAAACAACTCAGGATGCCCAGCAGACACGTGTGCCAAGAGAAGAACCGAAAGGTCGGCCTGTAAAACACAGAAATATAAACAGAATGTTGATAAACACACATGCATCCTTTTTGACCCTTGGACCGTTCCATAGCAGGGGAAAATTTGCTGCGTTCACTAGTTACTGATGAGCCACAAGTGGGAAAATAGCGAGCAGAAATGCAAAACAGTACATTATGGAATTGTCAGGTCCAAAACCATGACAAGCTGTTCTCCCGACAAGAAAATAGTATTTCTCTGTGAGCTGTCTTCACTGGCGCAAATGCCTGCTGCGCGTGTCATTCAGAGACTTCCGTGTTTAGAGAACAGTTAAGGTGTTTTGATAACATAAGAAGTAGATTGTTACTGTGACTGCTTTAGTAGGGTGTCATTAAAGCGTTTCAGAAATGAAATACGGTAGGCAGGAAGTCGAAAGGGGATTTTTTTTTTTATTGCAAAGAGTCAGTTCCGTTGTCAAAACATGCCAAGACACCTTTTCAAACCAATCACACTATTCCATCTTAAAAATAAAAGTGTTACACTTTTCATCCAATTTAACTACATTAACAAAATAAAAGTGTCATACAATACGGTCATGCTTTGTCAAAGATGTTTTGTAATGTTTGTAATCAGTTGAGAAATATGGGAGGGATTTTTTCCAGCTGGCTGAAATATGGTGTAAAGTATTTTATAGCATGTTCTGGTTAATACTCCTCAGTTACAGAATGTTTAAGAGGCTGCATTTTACATTTTATTAATAAATAGAGAAGGTTAAGACATTGTTATGCAGTCATATGCAGACCATTAACTTGTACAACATGTAATGTACAGAATATTAGAAGCATTTATTCAGGTATAAATATCGCGGATTACATTACCAAATATCTTTGACAAAGCATGATCGTAACAATCCACATTTTGTCTTATTAATGTGTTAATGTGTTATTAAACTGGTATCTAAACATCGTTTAGCTCCTCTCCTCTGAATGCAAGTGCTTCTACAGCAGGAATGAATACAAATTCTGTATTCCTACAAAATACAAAATCAGGCAAGACACTGCAGATACACTGCAAGTATTTTTTTATTGTCATTATAAGTGTGTTTATGTCTTTTCTGTGTTGAGCAGTTTTAAAAGCATAATGTTTATAAACATTTCATTAAAGCAAAATAATTGTCTAGTCATGGTATTAAAAACTTGAACTATATCTGTCTAGGGTACACTTATTAATGATGAAAGAAAATATCTATCTGCAATTCATTTTTAGTTAACTATGAACATAATGCGAATAATCATGATCAAATATTTTAATCATTTGACAGCCCTAGTTTTAATACACGCAGACCTTTAGTAGATCAGGCCCTGTGTTTTTAGTGATTTGCAGAACGACCACTTTAGTGACTGTTCCCCATCGTGCTTCTTTCTTATTATACATGGTATATTGTGTAAATGACTTCACCACAGTAAGCTGCTTTCAGCGGGAGCTTTTTTGTTTGGCCTTGTTCCCCTCTGAATCATTTGCATTTCCCCCACTCAGATGAATGCTTCTATTTTAGATGTTGAAATAGATTTGTTGTGCTGCTGCCATTTTAAACTAACGTTGCAGCGTGCAGTCACTTGTACCATGCCTATTGCCACAAATTCAAGCCACTGACTACAATACTCTTTTCTTTGGAACAAGCGTCTCACTATTGTTCGCGTTAGCAGTAGCCATGTTTTGATATGTATTTGAATCTCCACCCCCAAAAAAATAAGGTGGAGAGCGGACGCTACGGAAGCTCCTGGGGGGAAAAGTATGATTGAGCAAGAGGAAAAAACATTGATTTTTTTTAAAATCGTCTGCCACAAAAAACTTTAATCCATAAAATGAATTTATCGCCAAAGCCTAAGAGAAACCTCAACTGACTGACCTTTTGGTCCCCGTCATCCACTTTGTTTTCTGATTACCTGAAATTTGGCGCTGAAGCCCACTCAAGGGCCAAACAAGCCAAGTCAAGTGCGGCGTAGGCAAGCAAGTAGAAAACAGTCACCAAGCTGGCAACAGCATTGAGTTGACCAGCAAACACCACACACTGTAACACAACACACAATGCAAGTTATCATGCTGTATGAGTACTAGTATAATACGCCAATGGGGACCTGCTCACCTGTGCCAGCCCCCACGTGTAAAGCACAGCCATCCATGGGTTCCCTGAGCTGGTTGTGATGGTGGCAGGGGCTAATGGCAAACCTGAGCGAAAGGAAACAGCTTATTAGACCTGGGACAAAGACAGCAGTAATGGAAAGCTAACGTTCTACCAAAGAGTTTATCCACAGCGAGGGCGTGCAGGATACGGGATGCTCCGATCATGGAGCACATTGCGGCGAAGAGGGCGCCACAGTATATCCCTATGGTCACAAATGGCGGCCAAATGTTTATTCTTTGGAGGAAGCCATAATCTTGAATCAGCAGAGTCCTAGAGAGAGAAAAAACCTGGTAATGCTTTTATTTTAATTGACTGTAAAATATATTGCATTTAGAGTTGCTCTTCGGAGATTGGCCTTCATCAATTTTGACCAATGAAGGTCAAAATGTTAAAAAACTGTAAAGGACCCAATTCCCGACTACGCAAAGCAGCTAAATCATTGTGTTTTTATCCACTTGCATCTAGAAGACATAGGGCTAATCTACTAACATCCAAATAAGAAGTGCTAAATAGAGAGTGCAAACTCATTTACAAAATAGTAAATAGCGTGTACTATTAGTGGGCGATCTGCTAGGACTGTGTGTACAATTAATAACGAGTGCAAATGTTGTGCAGACAGCCCTGTTTAAATGAGGACTCTGTGTGTATACCAACTGTCACCATGGAGACAACTCATTTCGCCCCACATTTATGGCATCATCGTCATCATATAATATGGCCACTTTTCTCTAGGCTATCGTAAAGGGTGATCAAGACAACAGAACCTATTTTCAGCTCGCTGAAGGTGCGCTTTGGGAGGCGCAGCGGTGTTGTAATTGTACGTCTGGAAAGATCCAGTTGCAAGAAAATGCATGTTGCAAGAACTTTTTTCATATTGGGAAAACAAACAACATGGAAAAAAGGCAGCAGACACCAAAAAGAATACATTTAATTTGTTTTAATTAGCTCCTTAAGTCATCCAACAGCTGTAAAATTGCCATTGCTGAATAGAGAACATGTCTAGTGTTTTTACTTCTGACAGTCCAGACAAAATATTCTCAATCGCCTGTCCTTGCAGCACGATCGCCTCTTTTCTCACAGCCATTTGTATGTAACTGTGCCAGTTTACACCAACATTTCAGATGTTTTAAATAAAAACGCAAAAACAGAGACCGCAAACCGTTTTAAATTTGATAAATCCTTTCACAAATGATAAATCTCCTCCTCCTGGTATTGTGGGCGGTCTGATAATCAGCATATATTCTGCATGTACATGAAGACGAACACACTAAATGGATTGCGCTCTCTATTTTGCTTAGTGCAGTCCTTCTCAAAAATGTTCTGTTACGCACCCCCTAGGAAGAAGAAATTATTTTGCGCCCCCCTACTCTCCACCGTGACTTTAAATAGTATAACTTGTCTGTAAAAAGTGTTATAACTATATGTCTGCAAAACATTGTAAGCCTATTTACATTAAAGGATAAAACACACCGGTCTTTCCTTGTCTCTCACCGTGGTTACAGTGAAGCCAAATGCTACATAAGCTTCATCATATTCTGATACGGCAAAAAAAGCATGTTCCCCCAGGCATCGCACCGCGCCCCCCCCCCAAGGGGGTCTGCCCCACTATTTGAGAAGGACTGGCTTAGTGCTTAGTGGGTGCTATCAAGTTTGTTCATGTTTTAATACACGCAAACACAAGCAGATCAGGCCCATAATGTACAGCTGAATAGATTATTACTAGGGAAGTAACGGTTTCAAAATGTCACCGTACGATATTATCACGGTATTAAGGCTATGGTACGATATTATTGCGATAAAGAGGTTATGTTTTGGCCTGGGCTTGTTTGTTAGCAACATAACTCAACCAGTTATGGACAGATTTATTGTCACGGCGCACGCGCAGTCCCGTATGCTTTCTGCTGAGAGCACAACCGACGCCTCTGCTGCAGCCGTGCCGAGACACGCCTCTGCTCGCTCCGCATCGCGACCATGCGCCGGCAAAGTTGCAGGCAATCTGCAATATACGCACCTGGGACTAATCAAGACAAGCAGCATAAAGACCAGCGGACCCGAAGATCCAGTGCCGGAACGTAGTTCAGTCCTCGTAGTAAGCATCCCGTCTCTGGCTCCCCTCCCGCGTACTTGCTCTCTCTTTGGGCCTTCCCAGTCCCCGCGTCTTATGTCCTTTGTGTTTCCCGCAGTGCATTCCTTGTCTCCCGTGATCGAGCTGTGTGCCTCGACTTCTTTTTGGATTCCGGACTGCCCCCCTCTATCCTCGACCCCTGCTTGGACACGGACCTGTTGATGCCTCGCTATACCCCCCCAACAACCTGCCGGTCTCACTGACGTTCGAGCCTGCCTTTCCCCTCCAGGACTTCCGCCTCTCGCTCAACATAACACTCAGCAAGTAATTTCCACACATAATCTCACACTCTTGGAATTTAGTCACACTCCATTCTTGAGTTTATTATTGTTTATTATATATATATATATATATATATATATATATATATATATATATATATATATATATATACACATATATATATATATGGATTATATATATAATAAAACATAGAGCTACTACACCCTCTTATGGTATGTGCTGTCTACTTCCCCCATACTTAACATTTATGGTCCAAAAAAACTATTAATTTTTATCTACGACGAGTACGAACACACTTCACTTCCTGCTTACAGCGTTAAACGCGGCCGCCTTGCCAACCCCGCGCTGCGCAAAGGATTCTGGGAGATGTAGTTTAGTAACAGAGCCGACCAACGCTAAAACGCCAGAAAAAAACTACCCTCACCAACTTTTCCTTTGGTACCGTCACTTGTCACGGTATTATTGAGAAGACTTTGAAACTAAAATACCGCAGTCTTAATAATACCGTTACATCCCTAATTGTTAGCTATATTTTTTTTCGGACCAATTAAGTGTAATTGGATAATTCCCCACAGTGCATCTGATGATTACTCAGGACACACTGATGTGCCACGGCACAGTGGATGAGAATGACTGATCTACAACATTTAATAGGCATTGCCATAGTTCCCCACCTGTCACAGGTGGCGCTGACCAGGAGGAAGAAGAGAACGTAGACAATGAATGTGTAAATGACGGCCACGATGGTACCTTTGGGGATGGATATGCTTGGAGTTTCCAGGTCTCCTTCAGAGAGAAGAGCAAACATCTCATTAGAACAAATTGTTTAATTTCACCTCACAAGACTTATTTAAAAAGTTGAAACTACAGTAAGGAAGGGATTCATATGGCCCCATTCCTGGGTGGATCTTGCGTGAGAGGAAGACGGGGGGGTTATCATTTTGAAATACAGTTTGCTGAAAATTATGGAAAGGGACACTCAACATATCAATTGCTGCTGTGGTCAAAGTTGGAATTGCCACCAAACAACTTTTAAGACATGCAACACTCTACTGCCATGTGGCGGTTAAGGTGGATAGTGCACTACCAAATTTGTCATGTTTCATGTATCGGGTCAATTGTGACAAATGGGGCCATATGAATACCCTTGACACAATCCAGTGTAATGTAACAAGCTATAACCTGACATGTTGGCTCCAGCCATAATTCCAGTGCAGCTGGTGAACATGACGGCGAACACGGTGGCAAAGGACATTACAGTGTGGGTGCTGTAGTCCAACGAGTAACCAGCTAAAGGTTGGAAAAGTGATGTTAAATAAGAAGTAATAAATGTCAGCGTACAGCCAAACACTTACGGCCCAGGTTGTTCTTCAGCGTTGTTAGGTTAAAGCCCGTGTAGCTGGCGTTATAACGCTGGGTCTGGTTGCCAGGACCCAAGTGAGTGAGGACAAAATCTAGAGGTTTGACGGCCAAAGAGCTGATAAAGACGGACAACAGCGACACGGTGACCAGCAGCAGGATGGCGAAGGCGGTGCGGGAGTAGATGTGGGCGCCCACCAGACACACCAGAAGACACAAGAGGAGGACTACAGAGGAGTAGAGCACGATGTACCAGTAACCTTGAGGGAGCACGCGCACACCCTCGGACACGGATGTTTCTGAAAGCAAACAGACAAGACATTAAAGTGTGCCAGAAATGAGGCATTGAAAAATAAAAGGTAACTGCTAACTACTTATTTGCTATTACTTTTACCATCATATTTGTACATGTCGTATTTGCTGATGTTGCTCTATTGTTGTTGTTGTTGTTTTTGTCTTTCTGTCTAATCCCCCTCTTGTCCCCACAATTTCCCCCTCTGTCTTCTTTTTTTTCTCTTTCTATCCCCTCCTGCTCTGGCCCGGCTGCACTAAATGATAATATAAATACATTTAATAAAGTCAAATACAAATAAGGCAACAAGAGAAGTATCCTACACTTCTCTTTTGTAAAGTAAATCTGAACAGCCGACATGGGCATCTACATCAACTATATGATTTGCCTGAGAAGCTGGACAGGACAAAAAATAAAAAATAAATAAATAAAAGGTTGTTATGTTGTTTGGTTGCTAAATCTTGGAGGCATAATACAATTCTGTACTTGGCAACCACTAAAACATTTTGCAATTGACTTAAGACAGCAAAGTTTGTTGTACAAAAACCCTATTTACTGTAAATAATGAATTACTGTATATACCTACAACACAGACGAGGGTTTGGCAATATAGATAATATATTAATGATGTCAATTTGGCTGGCGATAAGGCATTTGATTCTATCGCCATATCGTGATAATGCAAGTTGATGACACATTCTAACTGTGTCCAGCAAATTTGACAGAGACAAGCGTACAAACGCGTCCTCAACACACTGAAGGATTCTCACTAATGTCCCTCCTGCTTTTAAGTCACTAATCTTCGCCTCCATGGCGCCAAATAAACTATGTTTCTTACTGGAGGACGAGTAATAGATAAACATGCTAAGCTGCACACTGCAGGGGGATACGGTAACCGCTAAGCTCGAGCTCTTGAATGCAAATAAAGGTAGGCGGATCAAATATTTTTTGTTGTCAAAAGATCTTTTGTCATTTTTGTTATCGGTTATAAACTCAAGAAATAAGTCCCTGGACGCAGGACAAAAATTATTTCAGTAAGAGCCAATAGTAAGAAATAATTAAAATATTTAGTTGACATTGTTACACCCATACCCTGTGCTTTTGTCTAATTATTGTCATCATAAATGGAATCATTCATTGATCTTGAAAATGTGAAATATCAGTATACCCAAAAGTGTAGTATAGTGCAAAAACTATTGTAAAGTATCCAATCAACTAAGAAATAGTGCTTATTAGGGGTGTGGGAAAAAAATCGATTCATATTCGAATCGCGATTCTCACGTTGTACGATTCAGAATCCATCCATCCATCCATTTTCTACCGCTTATTCCCTTTGGGGTTGCGGGGGGGCGCTGGAGCCTATCTCAGCTACAATCGGGCGGAAGGCGGGGTACACCCTGGACAAGTCGCCACCTCATCGCAGGGCCAACACAGATAGACAGACAACATTCACACTCACATTCACACACTAGGGCCAATTTAGTGTTGCCAATCAACCTATCCCCAGGTGCATGTCTTTGGAAGTGGGAGGAAGCCGGAGTACCCGGAGGGAACCCACGCAGTCACGGGGAGAACATGCAAACTCCACACAGAAAGATCCCGAGCCTGGGATTGAACCCAAGACTACTCAGGACCTTCGTATTGTGAGGCAGATGCACTAACCCCTCTCCCACCGAATCGATTCTCATTTTTTAAAAATCAAATTTTTTTTTTTTTTTAATTATTTTTTTATTAGTTTTTTGTTGTTGTTGTTTTTTAATTAATCAATCCAACAAAACAATACACAGCAATACCATAACAATGCAATCCAATTCCAAAATCAAACCCGACCCAGCAGCACTCAGAACTGCAATAAACAGAGCAATCAAGAGGAGACACAAACACGACACAGAACAAACCAAAAGTAGTGAAACAAAAATGAATATTATCAACAACAGCATCAGTATTAGTTACAATTTCAACATAGCAGTGATTAAAAATCCCTCTTTGACATTATCATTAGACATTTATAAAAAAAAAAAAAAAAAAAAGAACAATAGTGTCACAGTGGCTTACACTTGCATCGCATCTCATAAGCTTGACAACACACTGTGTCCAATATTTTCACAAAGATAAAATAAGTCATATTTTTGGTTCATTTAATAGTTAAAACAAATTGACATTATTGCAATCAGTTGATAAAACATTGTCCTTTACAATTATAAAAGCTTTTTTACAAAAATCCACTACTCTGCTTGCATGTCAGCAGACTGAGGTAGATCCTGCTGAAATCCTATGTATTTAATGAATAGAGAATCGTTTTGAATCGGGAAAAAAATTGTTTTTGAATCAAGAATTGTGTTGAATAAAAAAAAAAATCGATTTTGAATCGAATCGTGACCCCAAGAATCGATATTGAATCGAATCGTGCGACACCCAAAGATTCACAGCCCTAGTGCTTATTACATTTGAACAAAAGTGTAGATGGATCTGTGTTACAGCAGAGAGGAAGCAGTTATTATCAGTAAATTAGCAAGTACATTAAGAACAGTTATCAATCTATAACAGTAAATGACACCATTTGTTACCGCATGCATCAACAGCCAAATTAGGAGCATTTTTACCTCACTTTAAAATGGTTCTATTATCATTCATATGCCAAATAACATATCGTGATATATATTGTTACGGCTGCAATATACTGTATACATTAGGGAAGGAATTCATATGGCCCCATTCGTGGGTGGATCTTGCATGAGAGAAAGGTGGGGGGTTACTCGTGAGTGCACTGTCAACCTTGCTGCTACTCGAGCCGGCTTCTGCAGCCCCGGCAAGCTGGCTGTAACCCGCAAGCTATTATCCTGCCACATCAAACCTCCAGGGGCCAGATGCAGCCCCCAAACACGGACAACCATTCCAAGGCTTCTGAGTATATATACATTTTGCAATGCAGTATACTGAAAATGATGGAAAGCGCCACTCTATATAGCAAATGACGCTGTGGTCAAAGTTGGAATTGCCACAAAACACGTTTAAAGATATTCAACACTCTACTGCCATCTGGCGGCTAAAGTAGATAGTGCACCCCCCAATTGGTCATGTTTCATGTGTCATGTGCGACAAATGGGCCCATATGAATCCCCTTACAAATGTATTGTAATATAGATTTTAGAACATATTGCTCCTCCCTGATGTGACTAATTAAGTGAGGTTCTCTAGGCTGGGAAAATTAGTGAGTCAATACTTGTGTGTTTGAACCTTCGGAGGGGGTTTTCTAAGCAACATGATGCTCACCCTGCAAGAATCCTTAGCCCGGAGGTAATTTATTTTTTAAACTTGAGGTTTTAAATGTGAATAACTGTAGCTCATAACATAAGGGCGGTATAGCTCGGTTGGTAGAGTGGCCGTGCCAGCAACTTAAGGGGTTCCAGGTTCGATCCCCGCTTCCGCCATCCTAGTCACTGCCGTTGTGTCCTTGAGCAAGACACTTTACCCACCTGCTCCCAGTGCCACCCACACTGGTTTAAATGTAACTTAGATATTGGGTTTCACTATGTAAAGCACTTTGAGTCACTAGAGAAAAGCGCTAATGAAACATAATTCACTTCACTTCACAACTTCTACTCCGCCTTTTGTTTTTGTGAAAAGGGTACTGTACTTGAGACTGTTCAAATAATAAATGTTTTTAATCATCTTATTAACACTTTTTGATTTGGATTAACCATGATTAATAGTCACAAGTTATTACTCGCTTCCATAATTTAAATAACTTAAAAAAGAGCCCAACATTTGGACACAAATGCAATTATATTGTCAGAATGTCATCCAGGAAAATGTTTGTAATGTTTTATTTGAATGCATGTCATTTATTTGTTCAAAACTAGGTAACGGTTTTAACTTAAGTCGAGTCTGGGTGTAGTCCTCGCTCATCTTTGCACTGACGTATGCGTTGAACTGATCACTGACCTTATAGCAACCTGTGCCATATTTCAAGTAACCGTCCACGGTTAAGGTCGGTTACACATCAAATAAACTTACCAGCATCCACGCCAAAGACGTCAAGTATAGCCTCCACAAGACCAAGAACATATTCTCCACACGCAAACACTTTGGCCAAGAAGAACATCAAACCAATGCTTCCTCCAAACTCAGGTCCCAGGGATCGACTGATCATGTCTGTTGAATAGTCAAGGTTTTTTTTCACGTATTGTAAGACTAGAAAAATGCATATACTCCACATTAGTGAAGGCACTGGTTAAGATACAGTAGGCACCACCGCCTTGTATGGCCCCGTTGGTGGAAATGGCACAGATAGACAAGATGGTGAGCGTTATGATGGTGTAGGCTACAACCACCATCAGGAGACCTTCCAGGAGACCAGCGTGGCCAACAACAAACCCTGCAAAATGAGATCATGCCAGCGTAAGCTCATTTACATAAACACTGAACCGTTATCGTACCTTTAAATATGCATCACTCACCTGTTCTCAGGAACAATACGATACTGAACATGGAGAGGATGGTCGGCACCATCACCCCGAAAAAGGTGTTGAGCTTCCGAGGCTCTTTGCTGTGTGTGCCAGAGCTGGAGTCGGGGGACGTGTCCCCTACGGCGCCGCATGTTGCTGCTGCCACCGTCAGACCACACATCCCTGAAGTAATGAGGGGCGTGCGTTCGTTGGACATGACTGCTGCTTCCTTAGTTTGCCCTGTGAAACAGATATCTACTTTGAAACATCTGCCACATATCCTAAATGAGGATTTACTGTCTTCCAATTTTGGTGCAAGTTGCAGGTCAGGGTCCCCGATCTCACAAAAACATTTGAGGTCAAATCACTTTCAATTTGGTACTTTCATGGACATGTTAACTTTAGTTGGTTATAAGCAAAAAGTTAGTATAGTGCAATTTTAGAAAAATTAAACAGTAAAATGATGACATAGAACTTTAGTAAGGATGTAACAATATGAAAATGTCATATCACAGTTATCATGATCATTACAGTATTGTGCTAAAAAGTACTTAGACAGACAAACACTAAAATATTTTGACTGAACGATTATTTTTTATTAACTAAAATAAATACACGCTGTTAGAAAAAACACTATTTGCCATGTTTTGTGTTTCTAATACATCACGGATAGTGTTTTAGTCTTAGTATTTAATCTGTTTTAATGGCGAAGCTTTTATTGTTTTAAACATTAGTTTTAAAAATCCTGCCTGTACGAAAATATCAATATTCAGTTACATATTCAGCAATGTTTTTCATGAATTTTGTCATTCTTCCAATCAAATTAGTATTATTTTGTTTTTTTACTTAAAGGTGCTGTTTGCAACTTCCTCACAGTAACATTTTTATGTTAAATATAACAAGAACACCACTGGCAACCTTTTGATACCAGTAGTGGTTTAACAGAACACATTTGTTTGACAATTCCCTAAATTTTTCACAATTACAAAGTTTAAGTAATTAAGATTTTTACTAACCCGAAAAAAATTATTGGTGTTTACGGAGGTCACTCACCCGGTCTCAACAACGAGTATGTGCAGGGAGCCTGCGCACACATATAAATGCAGTCCAAAAGAAGCAAGGAACAATTTGCAGTCATGTTGTTATGATAGAATATACAGCTAAAGCTTGCTCTCCAAATTGCTATTATTATCTAACAACACCTAAAGCTAATGCGCGTGCATGTGTTACGTACGTATGTATTTACTAGGGCTGCGAATCTTTGGGTGTCCCACGATTCGATTCAATATCGATTCTTGGGGTCACGATTCGATTATAAATCGATTATTTTTTTCGATTCAACGCGATTCTCGATTCAAAAACGATATTTTTCCGATTCAAAGCGATTCTCTATTCATTCAATACATAGGATTTCAGCAGGATCTACCCCAGTCTGCTGACATGAAAGCAGAGTAGTAGATTTTTGTAAAAAGCTTTTATAATTGTAAAGGACAATGTTTTATCAACTGATTGCAATAATGTAAATTTATGTAAACTATTAAATGAACCAAAAATATGACTTATTTTATCTTTGTGAAAATATTGGACACAGTGTGTTGTCAAGCTTATGAGATGTGATGCAAGTGTAAGCCACTGTGACACTATTGTTCATTTTTATTTTATATTTTTATTTATTTTTATAAATGTCTAATGATTATGTCAATGATGGATTTTTAATCACTGCTATGTCGAAATTGTAACTAATATTGATACTGTTGTTGAAAATATTCATTTTTGTTTCACTACTTTTGGATTGTTCTTTGTCGTGTTTGTGTGTCCTCTCAATTGCTCTGTTTATTGCTGTTCTGAGTGTTGCTGGGTCGGGTTTGGTTTTGGAATTGGATAGCATTGTTATGGTATTGCTGTGTATTGTTTTGTTGGATTGATTAATAAAAAATTTAAAAAATAAAATGTAAAAAATTTAAAAATTTAAAAAAATAAAATCGATTTTTGAAAATTAGAATCGATACTGAATCGTACAACGTGAGAATGGCGATTTGAATTCGAATCGATTTTTCCCACACCCCCAGTATTTACGTCATTACGTACGAGAAGCTGTGAGAGGGCGGGATATACTGTGTAAAATACATTGGAAAGTTGCCACCTCTGGGCATCTGTGTATATGCAAACAGCCCCTTTAACTAACTAAACGTTGTTTATATTTAAAGTACATTTTGAGTTATGTTATTTGAAATACACAACTTTTTAAATTTCAGAAGACACATTAGGTATATTTGCAAAAAGTATCGGATTGGTATAGCCGATACCAGCCTGAATTTCACTAGGTATCGTATCAGAAAGAAAATCAGTGGTATCGTACATCACTACTAGCCTCAAAGAAAGATGTGCACAAACTACAGTTAAATCTAAACTTAAAAATTAATACATATGAATAAGTTATTATAGTGATCGGTATCGCCCAGAAAAAAACAATTATTTATTGTTGATTTCCTTTAAATGTAATCGAATACACATTTCTTGAGGCCAAAGGGTTCATATTTTGTTTATTTTATTTTATGTAGAAAAAAAAAAGCTCAAAACAGTATGGCTGGTTATTAGACAAAAACAATTGTAGTCAGATTTAGTTCCTAAAACAGTCGCATAACAACTACAGTACACACTACATGCAATGAAGTTATTATTGTCCAAGCCAAGAAGAAGAAGAAGAAGAAGAAGAAGAAGAAGCACTTCATTATGAGGAGCCATTAGGGACATTATTCAGAATTAGTAGTATGAGTGAGAGGTAATTCTGAATAATGTCCCTGACGGCTCCCCATACTTTATTGTCATTGCACAAACACAAGGAAATTTCATGTGCCAAGCACTCACATGTTCCTGAAAATGCTAATCAACATCCTCACCGTAGCAATGTGTTACGAAACACTATGAGACTAATGTATTATTGTAAAAGGGTCATCTGAGCATAGTGAAATGCAGCAAATCTAATTGGCAAAATCATAAACAGCCTGACAGAGCAGTCAACTGATACTAACACATAGCCTGATGCATCACATTACTTTTGACGGCTGACAATTTCCATGTTCTACCTATTTTGTTTTTTGCGTAGAGCGCAGCAAAGTTCAAACGATGACACAGTACAGTAGCAGGAATGCCCAGCCTGTGATGTTTGCCGGCACTCTACGTTTAATAAAAGCTGCTCACACCTCTGTTTAGTATTTGGAGCCAGCTGACTCACACTTGCTTGTCTGACTTGACACACACTTCAAACTAAAAAAAAAAAACACAGTACTTTTTCCTTCATATTTTTACTGACTGGAAATTTCCTCAAAACTCGTTATCTTCTTCCTGTTGCTAAAACAGCAAGAGGAACAACGTGGTGTGAATGCAAGCGGCCTAATTTCTTCAATAACAAAACTGCCTCTCTCCTAACTTAGTCTTTGTTCAAACAGTAACTGCTCATTTGGTGCATATGCATTGTTTCCCTTGCAAATACTCAACGGGATGAACTGACAATATGGAAAATAATATTACTATTGCAGATCATTAAGTAAAAGTCCCACCTGGTGATAACAAAAACTGAAACAATAGCCTCTTGTTGTGTGCGATTGTTAGACATATTTTTTTAAATACACAACAGCCGTTGTGTTCTTCACACAGACATCCATCATCAATGGCACTTACTGTACACCCTCTAATTTGACATTAAACTCCAGTATAAAACTAATCAAAATAAAGCATGGTCATAAACACAGAACTGGAACGGCATCATATTATGTGTTTTAAGGAAACTCTGGTTATGATTTATTTGTTTCAGTAATGTAACAAACTACATCAAAGACCATCATATGGTTACATTTGCACAATTCAACATATCTGAAAAGATGTAGGCTTTATTTAATCCTACCCCTTCTTGTCTTTTACTGATAATTATTAAAGTTAAAGTTAAAGTATCAATAATTGTCACACACACACACACTAGGTGAATAATTTTTGGTGATTTAACCCCCAATTCCAACCCTTGATTTATAAATAATAATTATTAAATAAATATATATATATATATATATGAATTATTTCCACAGTACATGGTACATGTTTACCTTAAGTTCACTCAGTGTGTGAAAGAAAGGAAGAAAGTGTCACATTTCAATAAGTAAAACCGTAAAAAACATTCTGTGTAAATATACATACTAGAAAAACTTAAACTATAGTGCAAACTACAACCACAATACTTGACATAATATTTGTTATTTGTTCATTGTACACTTTCTGTCAGTTTTTAATCCTTTATTGATTGATTGATTGATTGAAACTTTTATTAGTAGATTGTACAGTACAGTACATATTCCGTACAATGGACCACTAAATGGTAACACCCGAATAAGTTTTTCAACTTGTTTAAGTCGGGGTCCATGTAAATCAATTAATTTCTTTCCTTGCTATCCACAATCTCTATACACTCCATTATCACATTATTTCAATCTCATATTATTTTCTTTCCCTATTAGAAAATGATCAAACACGAACAGAGGAAAGACTCAGCCAAGGGACTACGCTTCTTCCATGTTGAATTGTGCAAGTGTAAACATGTGATGTTCTTTAACATGTTATAGACATTTTCGAACAAAGCGTTATTTTTGTAGAATCCTAAGGGTGGTAAAAAGGCCAAGTATTTACCCCACAGGGAAAGTGTATGTTTTGGTCATTTCATTTTCGTTTCATTAATGGAAATGGCAAACCAAAAAACGACTGGTTTATTTGAATTTCACTTTTAAAAAACAAAAAAAGAAAAGTTGTTCTTTTTTGGTTTTGAAGAGCTATAACTACATATAAAAAACAGTTTGATTTTCATTGTATATTTCATGTAACACACATTTACATGCCTAGTAAAGAGATATGGAAAAACAGACCAAAACAAATGTTTTTTTCATATTCTGATACTGTAAGTTTTTCTTTTCAAAATAAAAGCGGGGATACTACGTAGTATCTGTGTGTCTGGCTAATATTATTTGGAACCCTACACAGAAACTATTTTAAACATGGTAAAATAAGGACTGACATCTTCAGAAATCTCTACGCACGTCACATGAAAGTGGAGGCTGAAAATGATTTGATCAAGCACTGCATCAAGGGTCTACGACATTTAGTATCAAAACATTTTGCGGCCTCTTCCACTGAAGAAAAATAGTATAGAGCAGTAAAACGTAACACAGCTTATAAAGGTTATAATAGTTTTCATCGTTTTTTTCCATCGAGTGCAACAGAAAAACCATGTCTCTATGTGAAATTAAACCTCTCCCTTTCCTATTTTCTTTTTTTGGCAAGTCTTTGGGGTTAGCTTACAGAAGGGGTTGCATATTCGAGAAGCTGAAGTGAACACACAGGCTTCCATTCTCTTTTACTTTTCTGGCTCCTTAGAACTCAGCCTGTGTGCAATCATGGTCTCACAGTCTATTGGAAAATATGGAACTCTTTATAAAATTGCAATGCCTAAACCAAATCTGAGGGAGTCACAACAAGGAGGCAGAAGAGCCACATGTGGCTCCAGGGCCACGGGTTGCAGACCCCTGGACTATACAATACAGCAATTTATTACAGTATCACAGGCCACTCCGCGGTCCTGTCTTTTGAAATTACTACTTGTGGTTTCGGTGTCGGAATATGAAAAAAAAAGTCAGTTTTGATCTGTTTTTCAGTTTGCTTGTAGAAATGAGTACCATTGTGATTTTCCAGCTATTATTTTGAAAATAATATTAGTTTTGAAACATCCCGTTTCTGTTTCTTGGGGATTTTTGTTCATATAAAATACAAATTGAAAATCAAACCATTTTTTTATATAGTTATTGCTTTTTGGCATCAAAAAAAGAACGCAAGTTATTTTATTTTATTTATTGCATTTTAAAATGAAATTCAAATAAACCAATTGTTTTTGTTTTTCAATTTCCATTGATGAAAAGAAAATTGAATGACCAAAAATATACACTGATTTATAGTTGTGCAGGTTGTGGCAAAGTTGTCTATATTGCAGTCACACCGGTTGGCCAATTGGAAAATGCAAGAAAAAAAGACAAAAATGCTCAATTTAAATCTGATTAATATTTAATGTTCCTTTTCTGCGTTGTTGCTCGTACTAAAAATAAAGGCTGTCGTCCATTCCAGATGTTGCTGCGTGCTGCCAGTAACCATCTTAAGCGGCCATCTGATGGTCTCTGTGTCCATTTGGAGTACAGTTACGTTTCAACATAAATCTTCAGTCACGCCAAATAACGAACTCACTAAAATATATAACGAGAAAACAGCTCATCTACTAGTGTTATGTTTTGTAGCAAGTAAGCGAGAGTAGCCACCCGACCTGCCTCGTCGGCGGCACACACCGTAACGATAAAGCAACGCACCTTCGAAAATGAAACACAAAACAATAAATGTACACATCTGAATGAACGTATGTATAGACTCCTGCAGCTTTTATCAAGCTAAACCACAATATGGACTCTTAAACTCACCACTGCCGCTCGTTGACAAACTATATAGTCCCCCACTTCCTGCTTCTGGTCAACTCCGTAGTCGTGTTTAATATGTCCGCTTTCACGTCCACGGTACTCGGTGGTGATGGCCGCCGCTGCCTCGGCTGTCCCAGGCCGGTGGTCGGCGCCGAGTAGTTCCCGGTGCCGATAGCTGTGGCCAGAGGAAGATGACCAATGACAACAAGGCGGCATGGCACGCCTCGTTCAGCGATTATTTGCTCTGAAGTGTCATGGGAAAGCGGAAAAACCACCATGTGACTCTTAAAAGGGGCGGGGCAAACATATACAATAATAGCCGCGCCCCTTCTTCTTCCTCCTCTTCTCTCCGTTTTTTATTTGTCTTTATGTAATCATTTGTTTACACATTTACTTTGCTTACATTTGTGCCTTATAATTTGTATTCCAACATAAGTGTTCATATTATGTTTGTAGAGTTGAACTGCTTAATGTATTGGCCTTGCAATGTGGTTTTTACGCACCAGGAGGCGCTGTTGCTTGACAACAGAGCTTTACAAAGATAGATAGATGTATGGACGGATAGATAGTAGGGGTGTGGGAAAACATCGATTCAAATTTGAATCGCGATTCTCACGCTGTGCTATTCCGAATCGATTCTCATTTTTAAAAAATCGATTTTTTTTATTTGTATTTAAAAAATATATATATATATTTTTTCAATTAATCAATCCAACAAAACAATACACAGTAATACCTAACAATGCAATCCAATTCCAAAACCAAACCCGACCCAGCAACACTCAGAACTGCAAAAAACAGAGCATTTGACAGGAGACAAAAACACGACACAGAACAAACCAAAAGCAGTGAAACAAAAATGAATATTATCAACAACAGTATCAATATTAGTTACAATTTCAACATAGCAGTGATTAAAAATCCCTCATTGACATTATCATTAGACATTTATAAAAAAAAAATTACAAAATGAACAATAGTCTCACAGTGGCTTACACTTGCATCGCATCTCAATAAGCTTGACAACACACTGTGTCCAATATATTCACAAAGATCAAATAAGTCATATTTTTGGTTCATTTAATAGTTAAAACAAATTTACATTATTGCAATCAGTTGATAAAACATTGTCCTTTACAATTATAAATGCTTTTTACAAAAATCTACTACTCTGCTTGCATGTCAGAGTAGTAGAATAGAGAATTGTTTTGAATCGGGAAAAAAAATCGTTTTTGAATAGAGAATCGTGTTCTATTGGGGAAAAAAATCGATTTTGAATCGAATCGTGACCCCAAGAATCGATATTGAATCGAATCGTGGGACACCCAAATATTCACAGCCCTAATAGATAGATAACCTTTTATTCAATTCCACAATTGGGAAAAGATATGGCTGCAGTGCAGGTTTTTACATACAGTAACAGAAATAAAACGTAATGAAGTGGTCTCCTGCTGGTGTCTAGAGTCAGGATCGAACATGGTGAGGCTGCATTTCAGTTTTATGCTCATAAAATATGAAATAGTCTTCCAGAAGATGTGAGACAGGCCTCAAATCCAGGCTGAAAAAAAACGTTTATTTAATTGTGCATATATCAACTGAAAGTTTTTTTTTTTTTTATCTACACCAGTGGTTCTCAATATTTTTTCAGCAAGTACCACCTCAAAAAACACTTGGCTCTCCAAGTACCAACATTGCAATACAGTAGCATAGTAGGGCTATATATTCATTAAAAAAAACAAGGCAGGGGTGTAATGTAACAAGTATCTTTAATATTTTGGTAACTGTAACATTACATACAGTTTGAACAGTAACACCGTGTTTGAATATGGGAAAATAAAACTCTGTACTTTAATCAAGTGATTCTTTGGCGTAACACTAGATAGAGCCTGTGTACCCCAATTTGAAAATCACTGACCTACACCATTTGTTTGTTTGTTTGTTTGTTTGTTTGAATTATGATTTTTATAATTTAATTTGTCCTGATTTTAATTTAAATGATGATTATTTGTATGTTTATTTTATATTTTCATTTTTGCCGTCTTGTAATTTTCTGTAAAGCACTTTTAATTGCCTTGTGAAGATTTGTGCCTTATAAATAAACTTGCACTGCCTAATGAAAAACTAAAAATGTGTAATAAATAACACATATTGCGCACTATGTATATATAGAACAAAACAAAAAACACAATCTTAACACTTGTATTGCACACAAAGATCACAATTCTCACACAAGTGTGTTGTAAAGTCTAATGGCTGCTGGTAGAAAGAACCCGTGGTAGTGCTCCTTCTTGCACTGTGGATGTAACAGTCTAATGCTGAAGGAGCTAGTTGGGAGATACTCAGGGCCTCCATGGTGCCGTGTATGGGGTGAGAGGGATTGTACATTAGAGATGTCAACTTTGTCTGCCGGCCACCTACTCAATGCTGTCTAGTGTGCAGCCATAAGACAGTCAGGATCATAGGCGCCGGTCTGCCAGTGGGTGCTCGGACTGTCGGTAAATCTGATGCTACTTTTCTGAGAATGCGTGGTTTTTGCTTGTTGGCGAGAAAGAATTTGCCATCAATCCCACATGGGTGCTCGGCATTGTCTGTTGGTGCTCGGGATCGACGCCTATATGCTCAGGATAGTCAGCTCTCTTAGGCAGTTTATTAAGTCTGTTCCTGTCTCGGACCGTGCTTCCTCTACCTGAACAAACGACGGCTTAGAAAACCGCAGAAGCTACTACAGTGTCATAAAAGGTGCGCAGCAGTGACCCACAAACGCCGAAGGACCTCAGTCTCTTCAAGTCCCTTAGGCGACTTTGACCCTTCTTGCACACAGCGTTTGAATTGTGAGTCCAATCCCATTTGTTGTTGAGGTGAACACCCACAGGTATTTAAATGAGTCCAATATTTATCTGCTTGATCATTGGATGTTCACCAGTGTGGGTGGTGGAGCTGACATTCTTGACGCCGGAAGTCAATCACAAGCTATTATCATTACTGTAAAACAGTGATTCTCAAACTGTGAGGGATCCATCTAGTGGTACGCCAAAGAATCATCCATCCATCCATTTGCTACTGCTTGTCCTTCTCTGGGTCACAGGGGGTGCTGGAGCCTATCCCAGCTGCACTCGGGCGGAAGGCGGGGTGCACCCTGGACAAGTCGCCACCTCATCGCAGGGCCAACACAAATAGACAGACAACATTCACACTCACATTCACACACAAGGGCCAATGTAGTGTTGCCAATCAACCTATCCCCAGGTGCATGTCTTTGGAGGTGGGAGGAAGCCGGAGTACCCGGAGGCAACCCACGCAGTCACGGGGAGAACATGCAAACTACACACAGACAGACCCCGAGACTGGGGATCGAACCCAGGATCTTCGTATTGCTCCACCGTGCTGCCCATGTATTGTACGTTTGTAATACATTATTTAAGTACAGTGTTTTGTTTTCATATATTCAAACACATTCACTACGTTTCAATGCACTTAATTAGTCTGATTCCTCAAATAGTTCAGTTTGTTTTTTGTATTTTCCTAAATGTGAAGTCCAGGTGTCCATGCACTCTCTCTAATGCGACTATTGGTCATACGCCATGTGCCTCCCGTACACTGAGGGGCGCTATTTCCTTTTAGCACGCTTAAATTCATTCCTTTTCCGGTTGACCTATGATGTCACACTAGCCATTTGCAGATCCTTACAGCTTGTTTTAACTGATGTCCACTGTAATATTGGCACAGATTGCAAATATAATATAATCATTAACTTTAGAATTTGATGCTAGTAACACGTGACAAAGAAATTGGGAAAGGTGGCAATAAATACTGATAACGTTGAGGAATGCTCATCAAACACATATTTGGAACATCCCACAGGTGAACAGGCAAATTGGGAACAGGTGGGTGCCATGATTGGGTATAAAATTAGATTCCATGAAATGCTCAGTCATTCACAAACAAGGATGGGGGGAGGGTCACCACTTTGTCAACAAATGCGTGAGCAAATTGTTGAACAGTTTAAGAAACACCTTTCTCAACCAGCTATTGCAAGGAATTTACGGATTTCACCATCTACGGTCCGTAATATCATCAAAGGGTTCAGAGAATCTGGAGAAATCACTGCACGTAAGCAGCTAAGCCCGTGACCTTCGATCCCTCAGGCTGTACTGCATCAACAAGCGACATCAGTGTGTAAAGGATATCACCACATGGGCTCAGGAACACTTCTGAAACCCACTGTCAGTAACTACAGTTGGTCGCTACATCTGTAAGTGCAAGTTAAAACTCTCCTATGCAAGGTGAAAACTGTTTATCAACAACACCCAGAAACGCCGTCGGCTTCGCTGGGCCTGAGCTCATCTAAGATGGACTGATACAAAGTGGAAAATTGATCTGTGGTCTGACGAGTCCACATTTCAAATTGTTTTTGGAAACTGTGGACATCGTGTCCTCCGGACCAAAAAGGAAAAGAACCATCCGGATTGTTATAGGCGCAAAGTTGAAAAGCCAGCATCTGTGATGGTATGGGGGTGTATTTGTGCCCAAGACATGGGTAACTTACACATCTGTGAAGGCGCCATTAATGCTGAAAGGTACATACAGGTTTTGGAGCAACATATGCTGCCATCCAAGCAACGTTACCATGGACGCCCCTGCTTATTTCAGCAAGACAATGCCAAGCCACGTGTTACATCAACGTGGCTTTACAGTAAAAGAGTGCGGGTACTAGACTGGCCTGCCTGTAGTCCATACCTGTCTCCCATTGAAAATGTGTGGCGCATTATGAAGCCTAAAATACCACAACGGACTGTTGAACAACATAAGCTGTACATCAATCAAGAATGGGAAAGAATTCCACCTGAGAAGCTTAAAAAATGTGTCTCCTCAGTTCCCTAACTTTTACTGAGTGTTGTTAAAAGGAAAGGCCATGTAACACAGTGGTGAGCATGCCCTTTCCCAACTACTTTGGCATGTGTTGCAGCCATGAAATTCTAAGTTAATTATTATTTGCAAAAAAAAAAAAAAAAGTTTGTGAGTTTGAACATCAAATATCTTGTCTTTGTAGTGCATTCAATTGAATATGGGTTGAAAAGGATTTGCAAATCATTGTATTCCGTTTATATTTACATCTAACACAATTTCCCAACTCATATGGAAACAGGGTTTGTACATGAAGTTAGTCAGGATAAATTATGTCAAGCATCAGTAGCAGTATTTATTTTATAATAATAAATGAATGAACGCAGAGTAAATTACATCAGTGTCTGATGTATTCTTACATTAACAATGAATGGATGATTTCAGGATAAATAATATGAGACAACAGTTTTCATTAAATAATGATAAATGAATGAATATATGAATAATAAATGAATGAATTCAGGATAAATGATATCAGACACTGTAGTATTCATTAAATAATCATACATGACCTGAATGCAGGATTAATTATATCAGATACTGCAGTAATCATGAAATAATAATACATTAATGAATTCAGGATCAATTATATCACTCACTGCAGTATTCATTCAATATTAACAAACAGGTTAATGGATAAATTATATTAACCACTGCAGCATTCATTCAATAATAATAAATTAATTAATTTAGGATAAATTATATCACACACTGCAGTGTATTCATTAAGTAAACTAAAGTAATGATTTCAGGAAAAAATGATACCAGGCACTGAAGTATTCAATGTATAATAATAATAAAGTCGAATTCAATAAATTGTAATAATAAATACATACATTCAGGATGAATGACACTGCTGTTTTCATTCAGTCACAATAAATGAATAAAATAGCCCCCAGCATTTTTACTTCACTTCCAAAAAACAGAGTGGTTCAGATGGGAAAAACATTGTTTTGCTTCCTTTCAATGATCAAATATATTATATGACAACCAACTGAAATATGAACACAAACTTGTGTGTTCAGTGGCTTCATTTGAAGCTCAGTCTACCCCTCGTGATGTGTGCATGCTTGTGGCCGATAACACTGAGGGGGAAACACACAGCTAGGAACCACTCCTTAGTCTGCAACACTTCATATCTCTTACAGCACAATTACTTCCACGTGGAAAAGCGGAACATACACGTTTGTCTTTTCATTATGCGCTTATCAGGCGATTTTTTTTGTGTGTGCATATTTGCCTCCCTTTTTCACTCCTGCACTCGAGTGATGATGAGTAAGGGTGGGCGGATCGATCCAAACAGCGACAATACTGATACCAACAGCAGTACGGGTATCAAACTGATATTTCGCTTTTATGTTTATTTTCACAGATATTTGTTCTCATGTTGTAACAATGTTATATTTATATATTGTGCACAAACTCAGTGTTTTGGATTCAAACGAGTATATTAAAAGGGAATAAGGGGAATGTGGTATTGTTATATTGTTGTTTATTGTTAAATTGTCCATACATATATATTTTTATTTGCTTCTCTAAAATATTTGTGCCGTAATGTTTTATTTTGATTATAATCATGAATAAAAAATGAAAGGGGGAAAAAAAAAAATCAATGATCTTGAAAAATATATCGGTACTAGCATCAGCGATACTGGCTTTTATTTCTAATCTATGTTTAGTTTCACAAATATACATGTTTTTTTGTTGTTGTTGTGTTTCTCATATTGTCACATGTGATATTGTTATATTTATTTATTGTTTTACTGTGTACAAATTCAGGGAATTTGTCCAAAAAGGGGTCATATTGGATTCCATATAAGGGAATATTTTTTTTTACCAATGTAACAATGTTAACGTTTTAAAATTGTCTTATGTGTATGTCAGATAGCCACTGTTTGTGATTTGAAAAAATGGTATTCTGATTACAGTCGTCCCCTCGCCAAATAGTACGGATTCACCACGTTGAAGATTAGATTTTTGTTGTTGTTGTTATTATAGAAGTAAGCATTTTCAAGCATAACTAAGTGAACTAACAATAGCAACACTACAGTTGTATTGGCTACAATAGAGCAAACCAATCAGATCAGGCTGTTCAGTATCATGGCCATTGATTGGTTCAGCCTCAGGAAGCATTAATTTACTAGATTAAAGGAGTGTAAAGGTGACTATAGAGTGGTATTTCATGTGTAGAGTACTCTCATAATGTTTAAAAAAAAAAAAACGTATTTAGAAAGTCGTAAACAGGTTATAATGGCCCTAGCTATGACAATATTGGATTTATAAGTACTGATTATTGCTTCTTGGAAATGTACCTGTATTTATCGTGGTCATATCCTGAACCAATTAACCGCGATTAATGAGGGACGACTGTATAAACATGATCAACGCAGGTCTGTGTACCTTCTGTTCATTCTATTTCCAATTCTTAAATGCAAATCAAAAAACACATTTCGGGCCATTTTTTCTATTTTCATTTCTGAAACAAAAGTTGGACAACTATTTCATGATCCTTTTTTTTTAAACGACAATAGGACTCCTGCTGAACAAAGGTGTTAACATTATGCTAAAAACATGCTAAACGCAAAGGAAACGCTAAAATAATGCTTCCGGTTTAATTTGTCATCACGCAGTAAACCACGCATTTTTGCATTTTGGATGAATATGAATTGGATTGTTGTCTGCTTAGGCTGCTGCCCCCGCGACCTGACCTTGGATAAGCGGAAGAAAATGGATGGCTGGATGGATGGATGGAAAAAATAAAATCCATAAAAGAAAAACAGCACAAAATAAAATTTTATGGCAATATTTTAATAAAAATCAGCCCTTCTTTTGGTTTGTTTTCAAATCTGCCATTTATAGTAAAAAAAAAAATCGAAAAACGGCCCTAATTTTGTTTTTTGTTTTTCAGAATTGAAAAACTGTTCAGCCGTATATATTATTGAAGAATGAGTGATGGCCTTTTTAACATGTGGAAAAAATTGATGCGTTTCTTTTTTCTTTTAACGATACGGCATCTCAACCTTCAAATTCTAGCCGCTTAAAAGCAGACAAAAAGACTGGAATTATAAATGAATATGCTTTCATGAAGCACAATTATTAATACCCAAGCTTGTTTGGATCATTCCCTTGTGTAACTGCAATCAAACAAAAACAAGATTTGCATCATATCTTGTTGTCATTCACTTTTCGAACAAGATTCACCTAAAACCTGCTGAAACTTTGGAATATCCACGTTGACTTGGCATCAACTCACACATTCATTCCTATGAGCTACAAACATGTCGGTATCAGTATCGACCGTACTGGCTCGTTTCACTCGGTATCGGATCGAACGTCAAAATGTGCAGTATCGCCCACCGCTAGTGATGAAGAGGGAGGAGGAGGAAGCCACGAAGAGAGGAAGGAAATGAAGATCACGTCACGAAGAGCAGAATCGGAGTAAAAAAAAAAAAGAGAAAAAAAGGACGGAGTGCTATTTAATGGACGCTCCTCGCCTTGACGCCACCGCGGACTCTTCTTCTACAACCATGTCATCGTGGACTTGTTCGGCGTGAAAAGGGGAAACGCGGTCACGCAGCTGTGGGTATACATTAATATATATTCATACATATATATCTTTTTTTTGTTGCTGGTGTGGAAATGTGAAAAGACCTCCTCTTCTTCTTCCTCCTCCGTGTGCCTGCCCACTGACGCTTCTTCGGGTGCATCTTCACCAAAAAAAAAAAAAAAAAAAAAAAAAAAAAAAAGACTTACTGTTGCGTTTTTTTCTTCATAGGGGAGGGGGATTTTTCTTTTTTACATCTGAAAAGCGGAAGAAGAAGAAGAAGAAGAAGAAGAAGGAGCATCGGGAGAATTAACAGGTAGCCACCCATCGTTTATGTCTATAGGCCGGCTTTCTATGTGTAAGATGGCTGGGTGGTGATGATGGTGATGATGATGATGGTGATGATGGTGATGATGATGATGATGATGTTCTAGCCATCCGCATTGGAAAACATATTGTTGCTATGACTGCTGCCTCTGTGGGCCTGCTGTCTATTTCTATGCATTCTCATGATATTTCCTGCATGTTTAAAGATGGCTTCACTTTCCCTGACTCCATGTTAGCTGTGGGCTCTCCTCCAGCTGCAAGCCAAAGGGGTGGGGCAGCGAACCCCCTCGCTGAGGAGGATGCATCCACACCAGGCAGGGGGGGTAGGGGGGCTGGGACGACGCTAATAGTCAAATAATATCCTTTATGTGCCATTTTGTCCTCCGTTGGCTGTTTGCAGGCCTCATTTTGGAAGCTCCTCATTGGCTGTGGCGCTGATGACACCTCCTTTTGCCGTCTATTAGTAGCAAGTTCCAGTCACCCAAAGGAGACCTTTAAGATGGAAATAGGTGCTAGTGCAGTGACCCTAGTTGGCCTGCAGCAAAATGGGACATTAGGACCAGTGCCTTATAAGATATATTCCCCTGCTAAATTAATTATAGCGAGCCCAAGCGTAACAGGTCCCCTCTGCTCAAGAGGGAGTGGCCCCTCCTCAGCATCTTCGTGTGCCTGGCGGTGATGCGGGCTGGGCTACATGGCCGCTTAGTCCGCACGGATTATTATTACTCGCTAAAGCAGCTCACACCGCCATAAATAGATTACCGGGCTTATTCTCACTAAAACTAAGAGATTAAAATCCATGCTCTTATTCGAGAGTGTTTTTTAATTTTTATTTGTATTGGATCAGGGATGAAGAAGCAGGTTAATCATTTTTACTTCATTAGTAATCCCTCGTTTATCGCTGTTAATTGGTTCCGGACATGACCGCGTCAAATGAATGTCTGTCAAGTGTACGAATCATTAATTATGCAATAGGAAGGGGATTCATATTGGCCCCATTCGTCGCGGTTGACCTGACACATGAAACGTGACAAATTGGGGTGGGTGCGCTAGCCACTTAAGCCACAGGACAGCCGCGGAGTGTTGAATGTCTTAAAAATGTGTTGTGTGGCAATTCCAACTTGGACCACAGCGTCAGTTGCTTTGTAGAGTGGTGCTTTCCATCATTTTCAGCAGACTGCATTGCAAAATAATAAAAAAATACCACCCAAGAATGAGGCCATATGAATCTCTTCCCTATTGTAAATAAAATATTTTCATAGCTAGAGTATAAAAGATCCTCTTCGCTATTTAGACATGAAATATTACCCTTGAGTCACCTTTACACACTTGTATTCCAATATAGTAATGCTGTCTGAGGCTGAGCCAATCAGTGGCCACAATACTGAACAAAGTGCACTGATTGGTTTGTCCATTTAGCCACGTTTATGCTTAAGAATGCTTAATTTAGAGCAAACATTTTGTAGAATATGGCGCTGCGGCGAGGGACGACATTATTCTGATACACAATACAATTGTTAATACAATCCGAAACAGGGAAGAACAGGATTAGTTGTCAAGTTTTACTCTAGTCTGAATTGCTCATGATCAAAACTACGGGTTCCCGATCCCATATTGGTATCAGATATCGGTCCAATTGCAGCAAAACAAAAAGCAGATGATATCGGGTTGCATGTACAATCTCTGATACAAGCAGTCAGTGAACATCTTAATGTCCTCCAATAAGCACATAAGTTTGATTGTTTCTTGTATTTTAGTCAAGTCATTTACTAAAGGTCAACATGGTAGGCTAAAGGCTACAGCTACACAACAGCTGAGCACACAATAGCACCCTAGCTAGACATATGTAATAAGAAATTTGAAAACACTGCAGTCTAAAACACGGCATTTGTCAACACAACACAAATAATTACAGATGCAAAATAATTACACATACAAAGTCTCCAAGGCAGAAGTGTATTAGAAAGAATCCAGTAACAAACGTGTCCGCATCATTCAACCTACTTTGTCATGAGCTGAAATCCATGAATTTGAAAAGGTTAGTGTTTTTCATACCTACCATTGTTCTTGGAGTAATTTCGCTTGATCAAACCTTTTCTAACATTCCACACTACAAAATGTACTATGATTCCTGCTGATATTCTTTCGGATTAATATCGGTATTGGCCAACACTCAAAGGTCCAATATCAGTATCGTATCAGGAGTGAACACCCCTAATCAAACATATTTCAAGAGTCATTCCTGTATTAAATTGAAGTTGAAGGTGTCGGCTTTAAATGTGTATCCCTCGTCCATTTTCCAGCTCTTCAACCGACCCCATTGCGGGGGCATGGTGGTCACAATGTCATTTCATTGGCAATATTTTTATTTTATTTTTTTAAAGGCAGGAAAGCAGAAATAAATGTGAACGTTTAATTGCATTGACAAGTCGACAAAATACATACCTTAATGCATCCTAGCAGAGAATGAACAGGAAACACATCCTGAGGCCAGCCTACTGTACAGTATATGTGATATGTTATAACCTTTATTGTCCATTTGCGGTCCGCAGGCCCGTATTTTGTGGCCCTCTACTTAATTTCATAGTTTAGTGTAATGGCAGGTGCACCGTGCGCAGCTAATAGGTATATATATTTTTGCAATCTTGAATCCCACTACATAGAACACTGACAGCACAACAAACACACGTAGGGGAACACAAAGAGCAACTTCCTGTAAGCAAGTGGAAATGTTTCTGACCATCTCCTGGCGAACTAAACAATGTCAAAATATAAAATTTGGACATTTAATTTTACACGTATAACTACTGCAGGCTTATCATAGGTGAGGGTCACAATATCAGTGGTAGAAGAAGTTAACAAAAACCTTCACGACCACCAGTGGCCCCCATGTAAATTGAGTTAGAGACCCCTGCTTTAAAGTAATGATGGCAGTGGAATGATGAGTACAGAGGGTGTGTGGGGTCCTGAATGATATATGTGGCTTTCCTGAGTGTAAAGATCTATAAGGGAGGCCTGGGGGGGAAATCAAATTATTTTACAGGCCTGTTTTATTATGAAGAAAAGCTTAGTTGTATGTTTGATGACAAGTGAGTTATACCAGGAAGCCATGTTGAAAACTACTATGGAGTCTATTAATGATTGATGCCACTCGGGAAGGGATTCATATGACCCCATTACTGGGTGCATCTCGCGTTAGAGGAAGAGAGGGGTTAATCATTTTGCAATGCAGTCTGCTGAAAATTATGAAAAGCGCCACTCTATATAGCAGGGGTGCCCCTATATATATATATATATATATATAAAAAGCCAAAAAGGGCATTTATTGCACAAGTCTTTGTAGGAAGGGCAAGGTGTGGAAGTATCAAACTTAAAGTGTCCATTAACTAACATGAATATCTCCCATCCGGGGCTCTCAATTCTTCACACAGCACACTTCTTTACATGTCGTAGGTAATTGCCTATCAAAGAAGAGAAAACATAATATTAGAAAATATTTCCCTAATAATGTCAGTAATGGGGAAATAGTGGATGTCTCACTTACCGCCTGATGCACCTGCCTTGACACAGAGGAGAGCCAGACCTGAATGAGCCAGAGTTAAGAACAGTTTGTAGCTGGGCCCCACCTGGCCGCACAGCTGGTGGCACTTCAGGCTGATTGAGCAGGTACAGGGGAATGTACCGGCCCTCGATGATGCGGCCAAGGCTGGGGCGTTGTCCTCTGTGTTCCACTCTGCCTCCATGCCCTGGCTCCTCCCCTGTGAGGTGCCTACCTGTCAGGCGGTGCCTGAGTGAGACTCCACAATAAAAAAAAATAAAAAAATAAAAAAATATATATATATACATACATATATATATATATATATATTAATATATATATGTATATATATATATATATATATATATATATATATATATATATATATATATATATATATATATATATATATATATATATATATATATAAAACAGACGTTTTTTTGGATGGATCAAAGGTGTTGAATAAAAATACAAGTTTGTTTAACGCATATAGATTGCCTTATTTAATGAAGACAAGAATAAAAGTTGTTTGTTACCCCTATTTTTTTCTGATGACTTGCGTTGATTGGAATCAGACAGGATTTACAATAGTGCTGATAATTGACATTGTGGAGGAGAAAAAGTCCTCCTCTCATTCCAATACCTTATGACTATGGTTGTTTTTTACTTCTTTTGCGACCAGCTTGTGACTTCATATAAAGTTCAAGTTAAAGTACCAATGATTGTCACACACACACTAGGTGTGGTGAGATTATCCTCTGCATTTTACCCATCACCCTCAACCCCTGGTAGGTGAGGGGAGCAGTGAGCAGCAGCGGTGGCCACGCCCGGTAATACTTGTTGGTGATTTAACCCCCAATTCCAACCCTTGATGCCGAGTGCCAAGCAGGGAGGTAATGGGTCCCATTTTTATATTCTTTGGTATGACTCGGCGAGGGTTTCAACTCATGACCTACGGATCTCAGGGTGGACACTCTAACCACAAGGCCACTGAGCAGTTATATAGAAGATATATAGATGAAGATTGATGATCGCTTATGTTTAGGTTTATTTTTTTTAATGCCTGACTGACACACCGTCCGCGATCGAGCGGTAGCTCGCAATCGACCTAATGGACACCTGTGCTACATAGCAACTGACGCTGTGGTTAAAGTTTGAATTGGCACAAAACCCATTTTAAGATATTCAACACTCTACTGCCATTTCTCGGCTAAAGTGGATATTGCACCCCCCAACTAGTCACGTTTCATGTGTCAGGTAAACTGCCACGAATAGAGCCATATGAATCCCCTTCCTACTGTACATGAGGACTAACCCCAACTGGAACTTTTTGTCAGCTAATAACCATCTAAAGCAGTGGTCAGCAACCTTTTTTAGGCTTAGGTCATGAACCAAGGCAAGATCGACCCCAACAACACCACCAACAGAGTCAAAATGCAAGCAGCTATGCTGGTCACTGTCTGGGGAGGGCTTGTTGTTAATTTTCCAGAATATTCTCGTGATGAAATGGTAAAGTCCCAAAGATTGACTCTTGATGGGTTGGCTACCCCTGATCCAAACCATAGCATTCCCTTTATACTTTCTAAAGGTAACAATTGCTTCATGATAAAGCCACGGTGTAAAAGGCTGGAAGACAAAACCAGAGGAGCTTAAAATTCACAATTTTTTCATGGAAAAAAGTCCTCATACCTCAAGTTTGGCTGTCTTACTCCAGAGAAGACTATATAGGTGGGCTCTGATCCCATTTCCATCAATTTCCACACCGATTGAGAAACAACACTCTCTCGTAACGAGTGTGACAACTAACCCTGTTCTGCCCATCAATAATAATGTATTTGTGTATGCATAACCCTTACTATCCTCAGGATTCATTCCTACCATCGGCCTATTTCGTTAACTCTTTTAGTGATGTGTCTACGCTACAATTTTACAACCTCAATAGTAAACAGTGTCAATCAAAATTTAGCAAAATCTTTGATGCACATTTTGCATGGAAGGGATGTACCAAATGAAGTGTCCGGTGAGTACATGTAACAAATAAAATATAAAATATTGAATGGCCTTTATTGTCATTGTGCATGGCAACAGCAAAATAGGCAGGGCTCTCCCACCAACTGCGCAATAGTGCAAAAACGCAAATAAATAGTTAGTAGCAAGATGGTCAAGAATGCTAAAAATGCTAAAAAAAACACAACGCTATACAGAATTGAAAATATACATCGCAAGTAAAATACTGAATAAAATATGCATTTTTGATAACGTATTGCACATGTCCAGTAGAGGGTGGCGGAGTATTTATACCTGAACAGGAAGTTGCATAGAGCAGTGGTTCTAAAAATGTTTTACCAAGTTTTTTTTCACCTCAAAAAAAAACTTGGCCCTACAAGTACCACCAACATTAAAATGCAGTAGCGTAGTAGGCCTAAATATTCATTAAAAACACGGCAGAGGTTCTATTGAACAAGTATATTTTAATAGTTTTGGCCACTGTAGCATTACACACAGTTTGAACAGTAACACTGTGTTTGAATATTTAATTAAGTGATTATTTGGTTTACCACTAGATGGAGCCAGCATAACAGACTTGTCTGATTGTTATTAATGTGATGTCATTAATAACAGGCAGCAGCTACATCCAATCCCAAAATGAGTGAGCTGGAGCAGCTTCGCCAGGAGGCCGAGCAACTGAGGAACCAGATACGAGTACTTTTGAATATTTCTATTGACCTGAGTACTTGCCTTGGTGTTAGTTGTGTCCATTTCCTCCATTCTGCTGGTATTGTTGTTTTACAGGATGCCAGGAAAGCGTGTGGGGATTCGACGCTGACACAGGCAAGTGTCACATAATTGTTGTGGTGGGGATAATATGGACTTGTTTTCATATTCTCATCTTTTATGTTTTCTGCAGATAACAGCTGGTCTGGATCCAGTGGGGAGGATACAGATGCGAACAAGACGCACCCTTCGTGGCCACCTTGCTAAGATCTATGCCATGCACTGGGGGTCAGACTCGAGGTGGGGACATGCTTATTCTGTCGCCGCTGACTAATATTTTGGATAATTTTTTAGTTATACCGGAAAATGTTCGCAAAAAGTCTGCCCCGATTTTCGTATACGGTCAAACATCCTATGAATCGTAAGAATTTCACCCACACTTTGGTGACTCAATCTCTGAGCTTTTTTTTTTTATTGAGTATGACTGCAAAATGAGCAACCACAGGGCCAAAGAAAGGTGCGAGTGCTAGTTTGATAAAGTAGGTGAGAAACACTACTGAATTCAAGTCTTAGCAAAGTACGAAGCTATTGCCACGATGTGAAACGTTCAAATTATTTCATATGTAATCTATGTATTTTGCATTGTTTTCTGCATGCAAAACTTCAACTATTCTCTAAACTATGTATTTTTTATACCTGGAGCAGATTACTTCGATTTACATGATTTTTTAATGGGAAAATTTTATTTTGTTTTTGTTTAATGCGGTTTTTGTTGGACCTGTTGGAACTAATTTTTAGCAAAAATCCAGTCTCTTTGTATCGGCACACATGATATCAGATATCATATTAAGGATAATTAGAGCCACTTAGTGATACTACCTAAGAGTATTCTTTACAGGAACACATTAGTTTATTAATTACAAGAGGATGAAGGACCAAGCAATTAATTTTGGCAGATCCCATGGCTGAATATAATAAACAAGTCTAAAAAAGTCAGGTCTAGACATTTATACATGCAAACTAACTAGGTGAAACAGAGCTTTTCTTCCTATTACTTACTTACATCCTAGCAGTCGTTCCAATGCTCATTTAAGATAATAGTAATCAGAGTTATTAAACAACTGAGCTAAAAAATATTGAAGCCTTCTAAAGACAATTTACTTCCAGTTGTCATTTAATTGATATTAAAATCGTGAAAGGTCATTTTTGGTGGTCACATTATCATAAATAATTCCATAACTGTACCCACTTGGCATCCAATGCAGCACAAGAGGGGAGTCCCCAAGGCCCCTTCCCAAGATTTCTTCTTTTTCACCATTTTGGGCTTCTGGAGTTTTTCCATGCCCGGATGTGGGTTCAGATCAGGGGATGTTGTTGTGGTCTGTGCAGCCCTTAAGGCACTTGTGATTAAGGGTTATATGAATAAACTTTGATTGATTGATTGATATACAGTGGGGAAGGGATTCATATGGCCCCATTCCTAGGGGGATCTCACATGAGATATCATTTTGCAATGAAGTCTGCTGAAAATTACGGAATGCACCACTCTACATAGCCACTGACGCTGCGGTCAAAGTTGGAATTGCCACAAAACTAATTTTAAGATATTCAACACTCGACTGCCATCTGGCGGCTAAAGTGGATAGTGCACGCCCCCAATTTGTCACGTTTCATGTGTCAGGTAAGCTGCGACGAATGGGGCCATATGTATCCCCTTCCTACTGTATTCATAGTCGTCTTATATAAGGATGAATGTTGCATCAGATTGAGTGGCGGGCCGTGCGTTTCCCACGAGGCCTTCAGTGATGTTCGACTTCAAGATTACCTCTCAAAATACCATCATTTATGTCACCACATGACCATTGCAGGAGAAATACTATACAGAAACACATTCACGCACTACTGTACATTGAAACACATCAACAGTGTACAAATGGGCTATTTTCTGGCACATTTAAAAATCATTAAACCCGCATCAGCGATTAAAACATATCTTATGTGGTACTGTCAAAATTAAAAATTGTAAAAAACATTAAACGTGAAAAAAATTAAGAAATTAAATATTTGAACTCACTATTTGTAGCACCCATTCGACGTCGTGTAAGCCAGTGGTACCGCTCGTAGTCGGTTGATTCGAGTGGAAGTGGCGGGCATTTCCCCATTTCATCGCAGGGAGAGCTGAGCTAGCTTCCGGGGTTGTCCGACGTCATCTCACAAGATGTAGTTTCTCTTTGAATATCCTTCTTGAAAATGGTCTTGTAAATATATATCTGCCACCTAATCAACATTTTGTTCTCCTTCTCTGTGGGTTAAAAAAGTAGCTATATTACATTAATTTGAAACAGTCCCATGTGTGGCTCTACTTATCTGCATAGCACCGCGGCGGCTCAAACCAGTGAGTATCCAATCACAGGACGCGTAAATGTCATGTTCAACATGAGGCCAGCTAGAAGGTCTTACTAACAAAACAACTGGTGATCTGATTGGCTATCGCAATTATCTATCAACTGTATGTGCCCGTTCACTTACAGTGCACGGACGCCCGCATTGTTGATTCTGAAGGCCCCGGGCAGATTTGGTACAGCATGGCAACATAAGCTAGCTGAATTCTGATTGGATAAAAACTCCAACCTACAAACAACAGCACTGGAAGTAGCATAATATGACATGAAGAAAATATGAATACTTTTAGATATTTAAGGAAAGTAAATTTAAAAATTACTCTTATTTCTAATTATGATCATGATTTCTGGTTATGTTAGGCCAGCAGAGAAGGTCTTGATGACCACTGATCAGATTCAACAAAAGTGAGGGTAATGATCAACCAGAAGCAGCCGTGATGGACAAACTTGGTGTGTGTTCTAGCTGGTCCCCACTTTGCAGTCACTCACTTTTTGGAGGGTTGTTCCCTGTTGAGTGTCATTTTTTTGGTTTTGTTTTGTTTTTGACATGCGAAGAAACTGTCTGGAAGGTTAATGTGTGCTTAAATAGGAATCCCAGAAGTGAGTGCTGATCACATGACGCAATGCGTGTCCCCCCAGGCTTCTTGTTAGCGCCTCTCAAGATGGCAAACTGATCGTGTGGGACAGCTACACCACTAACAAGGTACTCTCAGTTGTCACTTAATCCTGACATCTATCCATTAGGTGTCCCATGTTAGTAACAGTTCCTTGCCATTCTTACGCAACGTGTCACGAGGTCTTACACAGATGTGTTTACCTTTTTTTGTAGATACACGCCATCCCTCTGCGCTCCTCCTGGGTGATGACCTGTGCGTACGCCCCGTCCGGAAACTACGTGGCGTGCGGAGGCCTGGATAACATCTGTTCTATCTACTGTCTGAAGACAAGAGAGGGGAACGTCAGGATCAGCAGGGAACTACCTGGACATACAGGTGAGAGAAACCAGCATCGAACCACTAATGACACCAGGAGTGTCGCTTGGCATGTCCAAGTCCCAGTGGGAGAATACAATAGGGACCTAATTAACATGGTTAATTAGGCACAGGTTGGTAATGAAGCAAGATGATACCTCCTGTCACATTTGCTTCAGTCCAATCAGTTTGCCTTTAGATGCCATTGTTTTAGAAATACTACAATAATGACCAGGTAGTATTACTTTACTTCATTACGGTACAAGCAGAAAATACTGTCCAAAACTTCATTTTAATTCCAGTCAATATTTATTTTGATATTTTTGTAACTGAACCATTGGAATAGTATTTAATATAGTACAAAATATGTTTTTTAATATAATTTTAAAATGTCTTCATCAATTATTTATGAATAAATAATACATATCAGTGACCTAACAATAGAAGTTTTAAAGCCATGTAAGCTATTAAACAGAGCTGGCCCAAGCTAAATTGGGGCCTGAAGCAGAATTGTAAATCTTTTTTTCCACACTTTTTTATTTACATAAAACAATTTGTGTACTTTTTCAAAAATTAAAATGTATTTAATTTAATGCATTTTTTGAACAAGTGAAAAATAACAATTTTACATCATCCATCCATCCGTTTTCTACCGCTTGTCCCTCTCTGGGGCGCGAGCGGAGCCTACCCCAGCTGCACTCGGGTGGAAGGCGGTGTACACTCTGGACAAAAAATTTTACATCATTAAAATATACATTTTTAAAACTTTTCGATCTACTTTGACCGGGATTCGAACTCACTGCCACAGTTTTATGAGATGAGCACTAAAGTGTGTCAGTATATTCTAACCAGTGACAGAACAGGAGGCTGTACAGTACCGTATTTTTGGAGTATAAGTCGCACCGGAGTATAAGTCACACCTGCCAAAAATGCATAATAAAAAAGGAAAAAAACATATATAAGTCGCACTGGAGCCCGGCCAAACTATGAAAAAAACTGCGACTTATAATCCGAAAAATACGGAATATAGTCCTTAATGAAAAAATTATTTGTATGGAAACTTCCAGAACATGACACAAGATATATGCTGACACATGATGTACACTATGAATGATAACCTAATTTAATAAATAAACAAAAGTCATACATTTAAATATCTGTTGTCGCAAGTTGTTCTGCACTTCTGTATATATTAAAAAAAAGATCTTTAAAACCATTGAATCATTTCTGTAATACATTACATATACTGTAGAAACATGTAAACTACAATAAATATAAGATGACAATTTTTCCCGAGAAAAATGTTTTAAAAAAAAGGGTTAGTCCTATATTCGGGGTGTAGAGATTTATACACGCGTAGCCTCATTCAATTTTACCCCAAACTAGTCGGTGCTTTTATTCATGTCCATCCATCCATTTCCTACCGCTTATTCCCTTCGGGGTCGCGGGGGGCGCTGGAGCCTATCTCAGCTGCATTCGGGCGGAAGGCGGGGTATGTCACTCACACAAACTAGTGACCAAGAGAGATGCATCCGCAACAACAACAAAAACGTGTCTTTAAGGTTGGACAAATGAGCAATCCTAATGATGCTCATTTCAACCAATCAACAACAAAAAATAAATATATCCTTTTTATTTTAAATGACCAGTTATTCACTGATATATTATTATATTAGCTATCGTTATTCATTTTTTGGTCAAAAATGGGTCTATTTTATTACTGTACACCCCCACAATATACTGTAATGGTTGTCCAGGGTGTACCCCGCCTATCGCCCGATTGTAGCTGAGCTAGGCTCCAGCACCCCCCGCTACCCCGGATGGATGGATGGTGCGCAAGATGCAGTGGCGTAAAAGTGTACTGCATCCTACAAAAAGTTGTTTTTAACATTTAGTTTGTGTACTTATTTGTATAATACTGTCTCAGGTTACCTGTCATGTTGCCGTTTCATCGATGACAATCAAATCATCACAAGTTCAGGAGACACCACCTGGTGAGTAAAACATGTTGTCAAAAGGCCGACGATTCGTTTCTTTCTTCGCGAACTGACCCCGAGAGTTCTTTGTCCGCCCTCGCAGTGCATTGTGGGACATCGAGACGAGCCAGCAGACCACGGTGTTCTCGGGCCACACGGGGGACGTCATGAGTCTGTCGCTGTCGCCCGACCTGCGCACCTTCGTATCGGGGGCCTGCGATGCCTCGGTCAAGCTGTGGGACATCAGAGACAGCATGTGCCGACAGACCTTTACGGGCCACGAGTCCGACATCAACGCCATCTGTGTGAGTGTCCGAGTGGAAAGGGCGGTGAATTCTCTAGTGCAGGGGTGTCAAACTTTTTTTAGATCGGGGCCACATGGAGAAAAATCTACTCCCAAGTGGGCTGAACAGGTAAAATCACGGCAAGATAACTTAAAAATAAAGATAACTTCAGATTGTTTTCTTTGTTTGAAAATAGAACTAGCACAAATGTACAAATCATAATGTTGTTGGTTTTTTTTTACACTTACATGTTGCGGTTAATAATTTATTTATATTTTCTGAATAAATTATGTGATAATGTTCATTAGGTGTTGATTTTCAATCTATCAAGATAAAAAAATGGTATCAATATCAAATTACAGGATGTTATTTATGTAGTTTGATCATTTTCGTCGACTGATGTACTAACATGTGGTTTATTTTGTACATATGTAGCATCATCTACAAAGATACAAAGAATTGCTATTGTGACATCCAGTGGACACATTTAGAACAGCTGTTTCATTCATTAAAACATTTCAGGTTAATTTTTATACTTAGCAAACTCATCCCGCGGGCCGGATAAAACCTGTTCGCGGGCCTGATTCGCCCTTCGGGCCGTACGTTTGACACCCCTGCTCTAGTGGAAAGCAATCAGCGAGTGTCCAAATACTTTTGTCCATGCAAGTGATAGCATCCTCTTACCTCTCCTCTGCGTCCCCCAGTTCTTCCCCAACGGCAGCGCCTTCGCCACGGGCTCCGACGACGCCACCTGCAGGCTGTTCGATTTGCGCGCCGACCAGGAGCTCAGCCTCTATTGCCATGACAACATCATCTGCGGCATCACCTCGGTGGCTTTCTCCCGCTCGGGCCGCCTGCTGCTGGCGGGCTACGACGACTTCAACTGTAACATCTGGGACGCCATGAAGGGGGACAGAGCAGGTGGGTGCTGGCCCGGTTCAGGAGAATCTGTAGATTGTGTCATTTCCACTTGCCCGTTTGTGCACGCCAACATAAACCTGCGTATGTTGCCAAAAAATTTTTAACATTCAAACACGAGTTGTTGGTTACTTCACTTCTAGCAGAAAAAAATGTTTTAAACCGTGTAACGGGTACACGTGTTCATATTTTTCGTTACGGAGCCTTCAGTTTGGTACAGAGGCAATGGAGATATCGACATGCAGGGCACCTCTACAAGCCCCAGGTATATGCTTTACCAACGCAGTGAAAGACGGGCCGTGGAAGCGTGCAGAACTCCGCCACAAGTGTGCAGCTCCGCCTTTGACTAAACCTACACGAGCGGAGATCACCGCCACATGCTTCCAGGAGCGTGCTTTACCAACACGGTGTGAAAGCATGAAGAATACCTTAACGGGTGGGTTTCGGATTAGGGGATGTCTTTGTGGTTTGTGCAGCCCTTTGAGGCACTGATTAAGGGCTATATAAATAAACTTTGATTAATCGATCGATTGAGTGTACAGCACAACCTTTGATTAGCAGCGAAGATTCAGACATGCAGGGCACCTCCACAAGGCCCCGGGAGTGTTCTTTACCAACAAAGTGAAAGACAAGCTGTGGAAGCATGAAGAATACCTCAACAAGTGTGCAGCCTAACCCTTGAATAATTGTAGAGTAGCGGAAATCCAGACATGCAGCGCACCACCACAAGCCTTGGCAGTGTGCTTTACCAACACAGTGAAAGATGAGGCGTGGAAGTGCGCAGCCCAGCCTTCCACTAACTGTACAGTAGCAGAGATCCAGCATAAGAGAAAGATGAGGTGTGGAAGCTTGCAGAACACCTCTGCACCCAGCCTTCAACTATAGCGATAGTGCCCTCCTACTGAAGTGCAGCCCGCAGAATCAATCCATCAACCCATCCATCCATCCATCCATCCATCCATCCATTCATCATCCTCTTCCAGAGAGTGGGGGCTTGCTCCCAGAACATTGGGGAACTTAAAGGATAGCAGCAGTTATATTTTAGGAGGAATTGTAAACACAATAACGACATCTTGTAGGAAGCCCCCACCGGTAAGAGTAGAGGATAGCGGTCGCAGGTCAACCGACTTAAACTGATCAGAGGAAAGAGGTCAGGGAACTGGCCAAACAACAAACTGGGCTTTGTCCAGACTGGCCGGCTCCAAGGCTAGAGTTACGAAGAGTGGGGGTCTTCCTGTAAGGTGTATTTAGGCACAGTGGTCCGACAGGGCATCAGAAGAGAAATCTGTCCCATACTCTTTCTCCTGGAAGCTGCATTTCCAGTCTGAGGCTCGCTGAAACTTTAAATTTTAGAAATAAAAGACACAAATCAAAACAAAAAACCTAGCAAAAATGTATCAAAAGAGGTGTAATGTAACAAGGAAAAGCTGAAAAGTTGATACTGATAAATAATTAGCATCTTCTTATTGTTGTACTTACCTGCTTTACTGTTTCACTTCCACAAAATAATTGGTGTCATTTAGGATGTAGTGATGTACACCACAAATTATTTTATTTATTTATTTAATAGCTAAATAGTAAAATAGTTTGTATTTTGTATCCATATTGTACCAAAAATGAATTAAATGGTGACATTCATACAGAGGTACGTGATGATGCCGTATATCGATTCTTTCATCTCCGTATCTAGATTCTTCCATGTTGTTATCTCGATTCTTCTGTTGACGGTATCTCGATTCTTCCATGTTGGTATCTCGATTTTTCTGCATGTCTTTCATGCATAGGAAAATAGACAATCCTTGAAGTCTCTTGAAACAACTAAACTAAAATACACATTCATACATTATTACTGACCACAGCATTAGGTACACCTGCTACTGTATATGCAAGGTGTGCATCAAAAAGTTCATGTTCACTTTTGATTGACAATGTTTATCATTGCCGTTTGTACAGTAATACGGATTTTGTCAAGCACTACTGAGCATTATAGATGGTTTGAATATACAAACCCCGTTTCCATATGAGTTGGGCAATTGTGCAATGATTTGCAAACCATTTTCAACCCATATTCAGTTGAATATGCTACAAAGACAACATATTTCATGTTCAAACTGATAAACTTTTTTTTTTTTTGCTAATAATCATTAACTTCAGAATTTGATGCCAGCAACACGTGACAAAGAAGTTGGGAAAGGTGGCAATAAATATTGATAAAGTATTTATTTTTTCAACAAATGCGTGAGCAAATTGTTGAACAGTTTAAGAAACACCTTTCTCAACCAGCTATTGCGAGGAATTTAGGGATTTCACCAACTACGGTCCGTAATATCATCAAAGGGTTCGGAGAATCTGGAGAAATCACTGCACGTAAGCAGCTAAGCCTGTGACCTTCGATACCTCAGGCTGTACTGTATCAACAAGCGACATCAGTGTGTAAAGGATATCACCACATGGGCTCAGGAACACTTCAGAAACCCACTGTTAGTAACTACAGTCTGTCGCTACATCTGTAAGTGCAAGTTTAAACTCTCCTATGCAAGGCGAAAACCGTTTATCAACAACAGCCGGAAACGCCGTCAGCTTCGCTGGGCCTGAGCTCATCTAAGATGGACTGATACAAAGCGGAAAAGTGTTCTGTGGTATGACTAGTCCACATTTCAAATTGTTTTTGGAAACTGTGGACGTCGTATCCTCCGGACCAAAGAGGAAAAAAACCATCCGGATTGTTATAGGCGCAAAGTTGAAAAGCCAGCATCTGTGATGGTATGGGGGTGTATTAGTGCCCAAGAAATGGGTAACTTACACATCTGTGAAGGCGCCATTAATGCTGAAAGGTACATACAGGTTTTGGAGCAACATATGCTGCCATCCAAGCAACGTTACCATGGACGCCCCTGCTTATTTCAGCAAGACAATGCCAAGCCACGTGTTACATCAACGTGGCTTCATAGTAAAAGAGTGCGGGTACTAGACTGGCCTGCCTGTAGTCCAGACCTGTCTCCCATTGAAAATGTGTGGCGCATTATGAAGCCTAAAATACCACAACGGAGACCCCCGGACATTTGAACAACTTAAGCTGTACATCAAGCAAGAATGGGAAAGAATTCCACCTGAGAAGCTTAAAAAATGTGTCTCCTCAGCTCCCAAACGTTTACTAGGTGTTGTTAAAAGGAAAGGCCATGTAACACATTGGTGAACATGCCCTTTCCCAACTACTTTGGCACGTGTTGCAGCCATGAAATTCTAAGTTAATTATTATTTGCAAAAAATAAATACATTTTATGAGTTTGAACATCAAATATCTTGTCTTTGTAGTGCATTCAATTGAATATGGGTTGAAAAGGATTTGCAAATCATTGTATTCCGTTTATATTTACATCTAACAAAATTTCCCAACTCATATGGAAACGGGGTTTGTACTTCCTGCAATTCAGATAATAAAGACGAGTTCTTTAAAGTACTACATAGTTGACTTAAACAGTGATTTCTTTCATATTCACACATTCATAACCGTGCATGTTTCAGCGTCACAAATGATGACGTCGGGGGAAACACAAAGACGGCAGTGTTCTGTGTGAGCTTAAGACGTTTCTGCTCAAGTCTGCGGGGGACAAAAAAAACATTTGAAAGTTTAACAAGTCTTCTTTTGTGTGTGTTTGACCCTCCTGCAGGAGTCCTGGCCGGCCATGACAATCGTGTGAGCTGTCTGGGCGTGACTGATGATGGCATGGCTGTGAGCACCGGGTCCTGGGACAGCTTCCTCAAGATCTGGAACTAATACATACATGCACACACACACACACACACACACACACACACACACACACACACACACACACACACTTCTGGCGAACACTAGTTGGCCAGCATGTGTTCGCACTGTAATGTAAGCTTCAACAAAGTGCAACAAGTGTACATAAGACATAGAATGACTTAGTTTACACCAATCACACGTGCTACCTGCAGCTGACTGCAGCTGCAAGGCTACACACACACACACACACAGACACACACACTTACACCCACACACACATGCGCACGCACACACACAATGTAAAAAAAAATACAAAAAAAACATCAGTGTGACCAAATACAGTTTTCTTGTATTTTAAACAAAATCACACCTATGACCTGAAGCCTTTGAAATAAAATGTTCCTTTTTCCCCGAGAGACAGCGCTCGTGTTCAGGGGAGGAGACAATTCTGTCTTTGTTTACAATGAAGTCCAAGTCAGACAAGTACTATTCTTTAGTCTCCATGTTACAGTGACGCTTTTGAAAGGGGGATCGTTTTAATGCTGAAAAAGGTAATGAATTGCCAATTTATTCTCTAAACAAACCCATCATGCTTCAGAGGTTTTTTATAGCTAGTTCTATGTCCCCATATTCAGTGCATTTGTTTTTTACACCTATTTTCTTCATGTTCTCCCCGTGTGCCTCAGATACACTTAAAGGATTATTACTAGAGAAAACTGATAAGTGGTTAAGTAACTAAAAAAAAAAAAAAAAAAAAGAAACAAGCATTGTTAAGAAGCGTGTGAATGTAGCAGGAGCCATTATTCACACTTCAATCTGGACATTATGATGGTATAATTGTACATAATAATAATAAATAATAGCTTCTCCTGCCAGTCATTGTGGTCTTTTTTTTTTTTTTACTTCAAAAAAGACAAAAACATGTAGAGTTGTCCCTTGTCTGTCCATGTTAATTGGTTCCGGACCTAACCATGATAAATTATTTTATAGGAATCCATCCATCCATTTTCTACCGCTTGTCCCTTTTGGAGTCGCGGGGGGTGCTGAAGCCTATCTCAGCAGATAAGAATCATTAATAATAAATCCTATAGCATAAAACAACTGTTTATGACCATCTCAATACGTTTTTCTACACAATGAGAGACTTATAAACATGAAAAATACCATCTTTTAGTTACTTTTAGGCTCTTTTATTCCAACATGGTAATGCTGGCTGAGGCTCAGCCAATCAGCAGACACGATACTAAACAGCGAAATCTGATTGGTTTGATCTCCTCTAGTGGCCAATACTGTATTACTAATATTTTTCGTTTTGACTATTTTTATACTTGCTTAATGTAGGACAAACAAATGTAAGAATAAAAACATCTGCAACGTGGTGAAACAGCAATATTTGTGGTGTGGGACGACTGTACAGATGTTGGGTTACCTGTAAAATATACAGTATTTTAATTTTATAGAATAGCAACATGTCATGCAAATCATTGACGTTTATAGTGCTGTGAATAGTTCCTTTTAAAATGACAACAGCGTATATTTTCAATATAAAAGCCTAATCATATAGGTAGCTGTATCTTTGAAATAAGCTAGAAAAATATATATGCATAATACATAACCCTTTAAATAGCAACTACCAAGTGAACTGTGGCGCCACCTAGTGGTGTGCTACAAAATGTGCACAGTTTTGACGCAGATAGTGAGTTGGAAATACATGTAAAAAACTCTGCATAATAAAACGAGTCAATGTGAAATCAATAGATTTTATTTTTCAAACTTTTCTGTATTAGACATGAATTCATTGAACACAATCTTTTTGAAAGTAAAGAGCTTATGAAACACAATCTCTCACAAATAAGCACTGGCCAACTAAAAAAAACAACACTGCAGTGTACAGCAATAAAAAAAAAAAACTATTAGTTTTCTACTACAATTTATTTTCTTCAGTCAATCAATGCTGCTGATCACTCCTGTTGATTAGTATCATTTGAATGATTAGCTTGGATTATCATTTTTGATCGTCTTCATAAATTCTGGCATTCAGTAAAAGCCAAACAAGGAGAGGAATCACAGCTACTGATTGTGTTAAGCAAACAGAGACAAGTTGAAAAGCAAAGGTTACAGAGCAATGAGAGACTCACAAAGCAGCCATCAGTGAGGCCTCCAAATATTCTCCTGCTGAAGCCACGCTGAGATGGACCTGATCAAACGCTTGTATTGCTTGGGAAATGACTTTTGACAGCATTTGTCTTTCTGACTTGGTGCATCCTGCCTGTTCAGGAACACTCACATCACATCACAACATGTCAGCTTTTAATGGCTCCTGGTAGCAAACATGACCAACCATTGCCACTGGTAGGTACCACTTTCTAAATAAGGAACTGTCACGTGTTGATTTACAGCAATGTGACACAATGTCGATTTTTCTCAAGGAAAAACCAGATATGCATGGCTGTACTGCATGGGCATACTCAAATTATTTATGATATTTTAACATACAGTGTGCCATTAAGCCTGAAATTATAGTTAATCAGCTGACACTGTGCAGCCCATAATGCAAATACTGTACATTGGTAAATATTATTTTAAAATGTGTCCTAATTTTGGTAGGAACAAGTGTATTGACCCGGACGCAAGACAAAAGTTTGAACAGCAGGTTGTGCAAAATGGCTTTCCCAAATGCAATACAGAGATTTTCTTACAGTCACTCACAACTATTTAGTGGCCTAGTGGTTAGAGTGTCCGCCCTAAGATCGGTAGGTTGTGAGTTCAAACCCCGGCCGAGTCATACCAATGAGGGTTGGAATTGGGGGTTAAATCACCAAAAATGATTCCCGGGCGTGGCCACCGCTGCTGCTCACTGCTCCCCTCACCTCCCAGGGGGTGAGGGTGATGGGTAAAATGCAGAGGGTAATCTCACCACACCTAGTGTGTGTGAGACAATCATTGGTACTTTAACTTTATATGAACCTGGGTTCGATCAAACCCTCGGGGTTCGGTGAGTCGGGCTCAGGGGTTCGGCGGAGGTCAAGACACACCCGACTCATCGTGTAAATAAAAACTTCTCCCTATCGGCGTATTACGGATGCGGCAACAGCAGAAGTCAGACTGATTTGCAGGTGTGTAATTTGTTGTGAGTTTATGCACTGTGTTGGTTTTGTTGTTTGAACAAGGTGATGTTCATGCACGGTTCATTTTGTGCACTAGTAAAAAAAACATGGTAACACTTTAGTATGGGGAACATATCCATCATTAATTAGTTGCTTATTAACATGCAAATTAGTAACATATTGGCTCTTAACTGGTCATTATTAAGTACTTATTAATGCCTTATTTGGCATGGCCTTATTATAACCCTAACCCTCTAACCCTGGCCCTAACCAAATAACTCTAAATTAAGTCTTTGTTACTTAGAATATGTTCCCCATACTAAAGCGTTACCAAAAACATATAACTTTGTCTTGAATTTGAAAAAAAACATTTTATTTTTCACTAAAGAAGGGTTCGGTGAATGCGCATATGAAACTGGTGGGGTTCGGTACCTCCAACAAGGTTAAGAACCACTGCAATAGTCTAACAAATGTGTTCTGTTAACTCACTAATGGTAACATAAGCTAGCCGGTGATAATCTAGTTTTTTGCTTTGAAAAAATGTAACTGTGAGATGAGGAAGTTGCAAACCGCCCCTGTAAGTCGTGCCCCTGCAATTTCAGTCAGTCTTGTTACTCTAGCACCTTACCCACGATAAAAAAAAAAATAGCTCAGCACAGTCGTGTTACCTCAATTATATTTTGGAAGAATTATTTTTAGGTGAAAATTTGTTAACAGCACTAGATATATCTTTGTGGCGTACCTCAGGGATTAATACTGGGACCAAAAGTGTTTAATCTTTTTATAAACATTTGTAAAGTTACAAAGAACTTAAAGTTAGCACTATTTGCGGATGACACAACTGTTTGGTCCGGCAGAGAACACAAAGAAGCTCAGACAAATAGAAGAAATGAAAAGATGATTTGACAAAAACAGACTCTTTGAATCTCAGTAAAACGAAAATAATGCTATTCGGTAACAGCAGAAGAGAACGTCAAACAAACACAAATAGACGCAGTAGACATTTAAAAAGGTGAAATAAATCAAATTTTGGGGTGTAATTAAAGATGATTTTGTTGAATCATGATACGGTAATTTCCGAGATCCGCAATTTACTTTTTCCCCACGCTTTGAATCCTGTATACAATGCTGCGGCTAATTTAATAATTTTTCAGGTTTACAAGTTTCACATTTTTCCAATTAATTTAGCCTCATCACATCAGCCAACTGAAATTGCCCAGCAAGTCACAGTGGACCAAAGACATTATATCAAACACACTTAAACAATCATTCAGTCAGACATTTAGCACATTATGGACTCACTCTCGCTGTGGAGAAGAAACGATGAAATGCACAAGACGCAGCCCTAAAGCCACCAACTCGGCTATCAAAAAAAGAAACAGCCTCCGTACGTGACAGAAATTCACAATCACTAACGGGCCCCTACAGGCCTCTCTGGTAAGCTACTGTATGCCGTGTTACAGGGTGTATTTTATTAAATTAGTGAATAAACACAAGCGAATGTTTAAATATTTCATATTTCAATGTGTACACCTGCGGCTTATAGACATGTGCGACCAATATGTACAAAATAAAATACATCCAGAAATGAAATTGGTGCGGCTCAGTTAGGTGTGCTCTATAGTCTGGAAATTACGATAACGTGTTTAGTGTCAAAATGCTATTAGCATTAATGACGTGGCTAAAGTTCAGATATTTGCTAGTTCTGTGCTAAAAACTCACTCCTGTTACTCAAATGAGTCCTATTGGGCTTAGGTGCCTTGTACAAATGTTGCCTGAGATGGGCCAATACACATTTTGTGTTGTTCAATATGAGTATTGTCATATTTACAGTTGAAAAAAGAAACAAAAAACAAAATAAATGTGTTACAACAAGCAAATGGCACGATTCTCTGTATTTATCTAGAAAGTGACTTTCTTACCGTGTACATTGGATGATCATGTTAGCATGTATGTTACACTGTGCCCCAATTTACAGCCAAGTGAGTCTAAATCAAGGCCCCGGTTAACCACCTGTACCACCTCATACCCGATGACCAACAGAGAAAATACACGCTTCTACATTGTGCTTTGACTAATAGGAGCGGCACACTTTTATATAAATACAAATCTCTCTTATATAGACGTACATTCACGGTTATTTCTCAGACTAATTTACATACTTTATAAAATAGGACTTCTCTTAATATCGTCTAGCTACTTCAACGTTACACGATGGACATTGAAGGGTAAGCGCCAATCTACGAGTGGACGTCACAAAACATGTTTCTGACGTATGGCTTTTCTCTGTGCCGCCTCCCACTCGGAGTCAGGACCATTTTTTGTTGTTACTTGACATTTATTGGATTATTTTGTTATTGCAACTCGCTGATTGGATCCTTGGAATACGTACGCTTTAAGTACGTACGTTTTAAGTCCTTAAGTGCACTTTAAGGGGCATGGGGGCAAACTATGCCTCTTGTCAAGTAAGAGATAGGGGGGGGGGGGGGTGTCTTAAAACCATCCTATTATATTGTCGTCGTTCCAACTCCAAGGCACTGCTTAAACTGTAAACATGGCTATGGTCGAGAAACAGTAATAACCCGAAATAAATCACACTGATCCTGTGTGGAATGTGGGTCATGGCACAGAATAGGACACAAGATAGCTAAAAGGGGGAAAACAACCTGGATACACTATGGCTTACATGAGAGTGGCTGCTCAAGCTACACTGTACATTGTTATATATTTGTATATCCAATATATATATATATACATATATATATATATATATATATATACATATATATATATATATATATTTGTATATCCAATATATATATATTTGTATATCCAATATTTGTATATCCAATATATATACAGGTATATATATATATATATATATATATATACATATATATATATATATATTCTTACGGGAACGCCTCACACCAGATTAGCCCTGTTGATCGCACTTCGGTTTTTCACCCAAGCAACAACTCCATCCCTCAGACCTCAACAAATCCCTGCTAACTAAGAATTGTGACACACTTGAACCTGACCAATGCGAGCGAGCTGCTGCGACGTCTGCCTACAATCTCTGAGCTAAGAGTGCCAGGGTGACCTACCTAATGCAGTTACTTCCTCATAACTCCCCCACGCCTTCTGCAGTGTTTCTATCCAAGTGACATTACACAGAACGGAGAAGACTGTGTCTCAACATGTCCGCTTCCTCCTTCTTTGGCCTGTATTGGTCCACACAATGATTTGGCAAAACATAGACACAGAAATTATATCCAGCCTTATCTTTCTGTGATGTTCCATCTGTGGTGTGCTACTGCTCATGACAGATCTATGACAACTGGTGTATTTTACAGTAGAGGATATACCCCTGCGCTCCTCCTAAAGATAAATCACCACACTGGTTACAGCCACAGACACTAACACAGTCTCTTCCTGCACAAGAACAGCAAATATTGCAAAATTATGGCAATATAATTACAGTAGAGCAGACCTGGGCAATTATTTTGACTCGGGGGTCATATTGAGAAAACAAGTGTCTGTGGGCTGGAGTGTATCTGTGCATAAAATATACATATACATCTATAAACATATTAGGGCTGTGAATCTTTGGGCACCACACGATCCCATTGGGTTGAGTTTTTTTCTTGACCTGCGAGGATGTTGTTGTGGCTTGTGCAGCCCTTTGAGACACTTGTGATTTAGGGCTATATAAATAAACTTTGATTGATTGATTGATTTGATTCTTGGGGGTATCGTTTCGATTGAGAATTATAAATTCAAAATGATTTACGATTCAAAATCAATACTTTTTAGTAATATTGGGTGCCAGTTGTATGATTAACTACATTCTTCCATAAAATAGATAACACCTCTAATACATTTCTATTTTACTTATAAGAAAACTGGTTTTGTTTATTATAAATCTACCCAAACATTTAATAGTCAAATACAAAGAAGGTAACAAGAGAAGTATCCCACACCTCTCTTTACTCAAGTAAATCTGTACAGCAGATATGTGCATTTACATCGAAAATATGATTTGCCTGAGTGGCTGGACAGGACAAATGTATTATATATATATTATTTTTTTAAATCGATTTTTATTTTTATGAATTGATTAAAAATAGTTACAAATAAGAATCTCGATTTAATTTGAAAATCGTTTTGTCACCCCTAATACATACATAATATATATATATATATATATATATATATATATATATATATATATATCCATCCATCTTCTTCCGCTTATCCGAGGTCGGGTAGCGGGGACAGCAGCCTAAGCAGGGAAGCCCAGACTTTCCTCTCCCCAGCCACTTCGTCCAGCTCCTCCCGGGGGATCCCGAGGCGTTCCCAGGCCAGCCGGGAGACATAGTCTTCCCAACGTGTCCTGGGTCTTCCCCGTGGCCTCCTACCGGTTGGACGTGCCCTAAACACCTCCCTAGGGAGGCGTTCGGGTGGCATCCTGACCAGATGCCCGAACCACCTCATCTGGCTCCTCTCGATGTGGAGGAGCAGCGGCTTTACTTTGAGCTCCCCCCGGATGGCAGAGCTTCTCACCCTATCTCTAAGGGAGAGCCCCGCCACCCGGCGGAGGAAACTCATATATATATATATATATATATATATATATATATATATATATATATAGATGAACAGAACGGAAATTTACTTTTTTTTTTACTGAATGACACCCATAATGTACATGAAAAAAAAAAAGGTCTTTCCAATGTTAAGTATGAACGATAAAACACTGAAAATTTAAAACATGAACGTAGATCATCTTTTACTTCTCAGACCACTTCCTTGATTGACATCTTTTACAATCAATCAAAACGCAACAGGGCAAAATATGAACGTAAAGGGTAAAAATACACTCACAATCTGATAAAATATCAATTTGATTAACTTTGTTGTAAAAATCTGCTCCCTGACAACCGTGCCTCAGGCTGGCTGCTCTGTAACAAACCGCGGCCACTTTGCGTCATGCCTCGTCTGCTTGGAGCTGCTGAGACGTAGTGCCTTCGTCATTACCGTAATAACCCGTACATCAATCAAAAGCGCAGATTCCAACCATTGGAATATTTTCTATAATTCAAGACTCACAGTAATTTGAAAATGGCACCGCACATTCATAGTTTGGATGTCAAAAGTTGAAAACAATTATTTGGAAATGTTCGGCGGGCGGAATAGAAAAGCTTAACGGGCCGTATTTTGCCCAGGTCTGCAGTAGAGCAAAATCAAGACTACCAGTAGGCTACTACCCATACATAATTACTACATATAAATATCAAATCTGCTAAGAATGTAAATGTTATGTACTAGTGTGAACAGACAGCTAATTGGTTCGGCTCAACGGAAGAGAAAAGACAAAGCAAGACGTTTCACAGTACTGTAACAGAGTACTGCTCGGTTATGGATATTTTCCAGATGAGCAAAAGCAGGACTCCCAGATACGCTTTTACTTTTCGACAAGCTTGCCGAACTCTTCCCTTTTTGCAGTGAAGTACTAAGCCCCCATGAAAATTCTAGTGATCCTCAAACAACTAGGAGCCGCAAGACACAGCAGATGGGTGTGCCGACAATTTCTGTGACAGCACGGCAAATGAAGGCTATATAAGTGACTGGTGCTATTTACAGCTTTAACATACAGTATTGGGAAATAATTCCTTCTGTAACTGGGAGAACCATGTAGGAATGCACTTCACAATTAGAAACCCATTTGTTACGTCGAGCACACCAAATAAAGGAAGTCAAGACAAGAAGAATATATGCAGTAGAAAGCAATTAAATGCTATAAACTGGAAATCAGCGATTTTCTATGGAGGTACAGAGAGAAATGTTATTGTGGGCTCCAGTGTAGCCTGGAGTCTTTATCAGAAAACATGCGCATTTATCAGTGCGTATGCAAATGAGCGAGAATGAGCATGAGAGAATGTTGGATTGACTTCCATCTCCAAACCCTGCTGCGTTCACAAAGAGTAGAGCAGCTGTTCCTTCACCAGTTCATGATGCAGTTTCTGTTTAAGGTCATGAAGTACACCTGGCTGCTGCCTCCCGACCGTACGGAGGCGAAGAACACCTGAGGACACAGTGCGAGATGAAGGTCAGCTTTAGTTGCAGAGTTGACGGTTTATTGTGTTCCCAATTCTTGCCTTGTCGTTCCTCTCGCAAAGGAACTTGAGCCTCTGAGCTCTCTTGTGCATGAAGACGCCGTCCAGGTGGCCAGTTTCCACAGAACGGATTTCAATGGCTTTTTCTCCCCAGCCCATGATCTGATTGGAGCAAATGTGAGCTGAAGGGGAAAACAACAATTTATTGGCAAGGTAATGAAACTTGTAAAGTACATTTTTTTAAGAGGTGTCAAACTATCCAGTTTATTGTGATTACTCAATTAGTCATATTTAGCGTGCTGTTTTTTCTTTGCTTGCGTTAATCTAATTTTTAATATCTGACGTTATTGTTTCTGTATGTCTGCGGCTGCAACTGTGAGTTTCCTCTCCCTCTTTATGTGCTTGACTTGTTGGGGGTGGAAAACAAAGATCAGTTACACCCTGAAGTGGACATTGATTGGCTGTCATTGTGTTTGGGCTTGTTTAGTAACAGCTGATTGGCTCTCATTGTAGTTGGGTGGGCAAATAGAAGAGTAGTGGAATCTCCGCTTTTCGCCTCTGTTATGCTTTTTGACCCCACTTCTCATAGAGTTGTTGGTCCAATAAATGTGAGTGTGATATTCCTTCTTTGTTGGAAGGAGATTTGTTTACCACAGTCGCGCCACAGCTAACGTTATTATTTTTATCATTTCATCTTTTTTTGTTAAATGCGACAATGCACATTAATGAATAATATATAACATGTACTGTAAATGTGCCAGGTTGTAGCAATAGGCAAATTTCCATCTGCAGTCCCCGACTGGTTGATAGCATATACAAGCGATATGTTAGCAATTTAGAAAGACATAGAATTAGCCCTTCACCAAACTAAACTGGAGGAGAACATCCTGTGCCTGAGCACCCTATATAAGCATATGCAACCCAGAGCTTATGAAAAGTACCTGGCCAATTTACTTTGTGATGAACAATAATACAGTGGAACCTCTACTTACGAAACCCCATTTGCGAAATTTTCGGTTTACAAACTATTAGATTGAGCCAAGTATGCCTCTGTTTGTGAACGCTTCATTCATTCATTTTGTGTCCCGCTGGCAGGCATTTTATGCTTGCTTGTATTGAAGAGTTCGAGGAAAGTTTTTAATTTCTGGAAAAAGATGCCAAAGCGGATTTGTATCACAGCGGAGGAAAAGGCCCTACCTCTTCCAAGAGCACACACTCATGGAATCCTCCCCCCGACCCCCACCCTTCTCCCCCTCGGTCTACTCTTTCCTCTAGTCAGCTACTCATTTGCCGATGACTTTGAAAGTGGATTTTACTTTTTAAAATGTTTATTATTGTAGCAATATGTTTTTATAGTTAATGATTTTTTATTTTATTTTGATCGTTTGTGAGGGCACCTAAGGGCCTTCTGTGTGCGGGTGTTGAAAGAAAAGCGCAGAGGAAAGCAGCTTGTTATTTTGGCTTGTTATTAATTGGAAAGTTATTCCATCACCCCCTTGATATGTTTGTTTGATATGAAGTACTGTATAGCTCTTCATATTGTGTTTTAAGTGTACAAAACTGTTGTATTTATTTTTTATTATCAGAAACAGACGAAAAGCAGTTCAACAAAAAGGTTCAATATTCAATACATGCATGCTTTTGTATACCTCAAAGTGTTAATACTGATGTGTTAACTTCAGCTTTTTTTAATGAATCGGATGTTTTATTTTAGTAAATGGCTAAGAATGCATCTATTTAATGTGTGTTAAAACAAATTACTTTATAAAGACACTATTTTTGTTCCAACCCTGGGTTAATAATAATGTAAAGAATATATGGACATTCCTCAAATTGAGGGTTTTTCTTATATTTTGTTAGTAAAATGAAAAAAAGATTATTTACAGTTCATAATTAATTAATTGCTTCTTTTTTTTAATCGCTTCACAGCACAAATTATTTTCACTTTGGCCCATACCAACAGATGTCGGCATTTCACCCCACTGCAGGACCACGTCCTTAATGATGCGCCCGTACGTGTTGACATAGACCCCCTCATCCTCGTAGCACAACAGCATCTCCATGCCATCTGAACTTGGCAGGAACACAATAGCGTGCGGTGTTATGTGGCTCTGGATCTGTTTGATAAAACAAAAAAGTATGTTCTTAACCGCATCAAAAAACCTTGCAAAAGAGATTTCATGTCAATGGGGCAAAACCTGGATAAAAAAAAAAGGATATATCAAAAAATTTAAACTGGAGATCAAAGTGGATTTAGGTCAGGGTTAAGACAGTTGCACAACTTACATGAACTGGGATGTAAATGTCATAGTTGTTCCCAGAGTCCACATCGATGGCGTGGAAGCCAGCACAAGAACCGTAGATGACCTTTAACCTCTGACCCTCCTCGACAGTCAGGTCGACAAGGACAGGCCTGTGTGGCAGGTCTGCAAAAGACTGGTTTACAATAAAAGAGGAGGTGCAAAGGTAAATAAAAGTGAGAAGACAATCATCTTGGACTATGGTTGCTTGGGCTACCTTGAAGGCCATGAATTTGTGATAAGGCTTGGGTGCCCAAGCATACACTTCCACTGCATTCTTCAAAGCAATCACCAGGAACTTTATCCTCTCGTATTTTACTAGACATAACAACCACAAGAACATGTGACTTAGGATACTCACATCAATAATTCACTGTGCCAAATGCATTTACGAGAATAACAAATCTGTCACTCACCGACTTTGTAGTGCACGCAGCCTTCCATCTCCCCCACTGTGGTCCAGCCTTGCTTCTTCTCTACTTCAGGGTCATTGTGGAGGATCTTGTTCCTCAGCCAGGCCAGGTAGTAGACACGGACCTTGTTTTTCTTGCCTTAATGAAAGGTACAGCAAGAGATGGCTTTCAGGGAGAGACTTAATGCTGTATTTCAATATTTGAATGTACAGTTGACCGTCAGAACTCAAACATAATTCAAGCCACAGACTGTTTGACCTTTCAATGATTTCCCCCATTAAAATCAAGGGAAATAGACGTAATTAGTTCCAAGGTTGAAACCTGCAACATTATAACATGTTTAAATACTGTTATTAGAGTACCACAAAAAGTAAAGATATGTTAGAACAAGGGCTATCAAAAATAACTAGCCATGTGATTAGTCACAAAACATTGCATTAAGCATGCATATACGGTAGGGCTGGGCGATATATCGAGTTTGTAAAATATATCGATATATTTTTAAACAAGATATGAATTGAGAAAATATCGTAATATCGATATAATTTATTTCATGTTAAAATGACCAAACACCGCTTAATTGTGTTCCTTGTTCTCCCCCGATTCCCACTCCCTCTCAACACTCATCGGCTATTAAATCCCTGCCCTTCCTCCTTCCAAAACGTGCTTGCACTATAAGAACATTCTTGAGTTGGTTGTTTACCATGATGAGTCACGATTGGTTGAGATAAAGGCATAACTTTAGGGACAGGCCAAACAGAGGCAAGATAGGGCGGGTCATCGAACCAGGAAGGGAAACCACAACAGACACGCACATCCCAAATGACGACGAGTGAGTCGTAGAAGAGGGAATATTCAAGCGGGCGATTTATATATATATAAAAAAACTAGTGGAAGATGGCAGAGGGATTCTTTTCTTTAGACTTTTCTTTTAGCGATGTAGACGACGTCCAGGAAACCCACAATGCGTCTACTTGGCCACATTTGGACAAATGTATGCGTCTGGATAAAACATTCATTTGAGTTGTTTACCACGTAAGCCCAAATCAAAATTGTTCTTGAGTTGCGAAGCTGGGCATATTTCGCACGAGAAATGCTGCCAAAAATGTATGCCAAAGTGAGGAAGATCATAGCTGCACAATTAAGTAAAGTCACTTACTTGGCGATGACCAGAACCGTACGTGTGTGACAGTCTATTACATCGTCGACTGGGAATTAAAAAGTGCCTGCCTGCAAATGTATTTTTTTAAATCTGAGTTTGATACATTTTGTATTATTTGCACAGCTATGTTATTTATTTTACGTAGAAAGAATATTTTTCTATTTTATTTATGTTATGTAATTCTATGCTACTTAAACAGTTTATTTTCTGTGCTGGTAATACCCATCTTGACTAACTGGGTTAATAAAAGTGCCACTGACTGTTTACAGTACATTTGTCATTCAGTTTAATTTTGGTGGATCTCGCTCAAAAATGAATATCTTTATATGTATACTTTCACCGGAAAATATATCGAGATATATATCGAATATCAAGTTTAAGTAAAAATATATCGAGATGTACTTTTTCGTCCATATCGCCCAGCCCTAATATACGGTACGCAGATTATTTTATATATTTTCACTACATTTGGTTACCTGATAGGCGGACGGGTTGTTATATTGTTCAGTGATCAGGACAATGCATACGTCAGTACAAAAATAATAAGTAGATGACGACCCCTGTGTTCGCTGGCACAATTCACTTGATAATAAACCCTGACTGAACTTTTGATAAAAGGTTACCAAGTTTTGAGCAAATAAATTATGTGCTGTCAAGTCAAGCATTACTTTAAATAAAATAAAATTGTATTTGTGTCAAAATATTGTGCTCTTTTTTATGTTAATTAAAAGTATGCAAACGAGCAATAACCTGTAACTAATCAAAATGAATTTAAATTCAAAAGTGTGATTAATCTGATTAAAAATAATTATTAATTAACTGCACTGGTTAGAACCTATGCCAAAATAAACTGTGGAAGCTAAAATTTAAATGCCTTTGTGATTAATTGGAAGTGTTTACTGGCAAAAAAACGATTTAATTTGTTGCTTTGTTGAATATGCTTTATTTTACTTATTCATTATGTTGCATTCTAGATTTTTGCATGACGTGTTGACCATATACATTGAAATTTTAGGTTTATTCCCAGATGTTCCACTCTAGTCCAAACATGATTTAAATGTAATGATAATAATAATAATAATATCTATGAAGCAGTTTTAAAAGACACTTTAAACCAAAAACAAATTAATAAAAATACACAAAGGAAAAGAGATTGCAGGATTAGGAAATTGATTAGTCCAGTACTAAAAGCAGTTTTGAAGAGGTAGATTTTTCGCAGTCTTTTGAAGGTTGTAAGACATTTCTGACACGTGAGGATTAAAAAGAAAAGCAAGCCCCAGAAGGAGAGAGCAGCAATAATTTAAAGGAGACATAGAACGGTTTTGAGGAGCTTGTGACACGCTTTAGTCAAAATACCCCAAGGTAATCAAGAATTAGAGCACACCTAAAATGCTCACAAACAGCCCTGTTCAGAGCAGTCGGTTTAGAATGTCATGTCTTGTGCTAAATAATAATGAGCCTTGCACATCCAGTCCTTCCTTGCACAAGCACTCAAGACTACCAGTGCAAAAAGTGAGGGGTTGATGGAGTAATAGTGCGTTCCCTAAGTAACACTGAAAACATTTGCGATATCGACAGTAGCAGACATGATAACACGTAGCAGTATTGACCTGAAATGGTGATAAGCAGGTTAAGGCCCTCCAGAACGTCCATCTGTTGGAACCTGCGAGAGTTGATGAGTGGATAGACTTTGCCCTGTCCACTGCGGTCAAGCAACTTCAGACCATTCTCTGTGCCCACCAACAGGTTAACACCTGGGGAAAAATATAATTAATGTTAGCACTTGTCCTGTTGATGGGGTAGAAAGAGCATGAGGATACAGCCATCTCTCAGGCATGAAGGGTAACTGATTGTTTTGATGGGAATTTTATACAATAGCCTTTAGAGTTTCTAGACGCCAACAAAGAATATCAACGCTACCATGATGACAGCATTTTTAAAGCAACAATTAGTTCAGTTCCAACCCAATTTCATCCATAGATGACTATATAAACATGACACATCATTATCAGTCGTCACCAGGAGACATGCTGCTTATGCTAAATAGCTTTTGAAAAAGGTCAGAAGAGCTAGAATTGATTTGAATAAAACCACTTTGATAATACACGCAGATGCTCTTTGTTCTTTCATGAAGAATTCTCTATGTCCGAGGAACACCAGCGACTACAGACCTACATATCCCGTCACATGTTGTAGTTTTTGTCATAGATTTATGTATATATCATTTTCACTAGACTGGAGAAACTGATCAGGAGGGCCGGCTCTACGATCGGAATAAAACTGGACTCACTAGTGAGCATCATGGATGATGCCAGTCACCCTCTGCATACCGTTATCAGTAGCCAGAGGAGCCTGTTCAGTGCTAGACTGCTTCATCCCAAGTGCAGGACTAATAGACTCAAAAACAATTTTGTCCCACACGCCATCAGACTGTACAACTCCTCTCTGGGGGGAATTGGGGGTGGGGGGGTACTAGGATCACAGGTGATGCAAAACAATAACATATACCCCCATTATTTATTATTTACTTTTTAAATTATTTCTCAATTCTGTACACTGCTGCTGGAATTTTTATTTTCCTGAGGGAACTCTCCTGAAGGAATCAATAAAGATCTATCTAAAAGTAAAATTATTTCTCTGCACGTCCGAATAACTGTATTGATGCAGCAACAATTTTTTTTGCATTAATGCAATTCTTGGCATATGTTGTATTGTAGTACTCGTACCCCAAAGCGCAGCACACAGGATCTCAGAGTTGAACCTCTTCTTGTACTTGCGTATCTCAGGTGTGTCATTGGGAGGGCGTGTGTTGGTGGGATTTACATTCACCATGGAACCTTTCCTCACCTCCATCTTTAGCTGCTCAAATCGTGAGCCTAAAACATGAAAGGACCCATGGTATTCTTTAAAATGAAAGTGTTGAGACAAACTTAGATAAGCCTTCTGACTCACTGCTAACAGAGATGTTATCCACGGTACCTCCCGGTGTCTGGTACATTCCAAGATCCACAAATGTAGTGAAGGAGGACTTGCCAGGTGCCTTGACCAAGCATCTGGACTGATACTGGTGGGTGACACAACATGGATGAGTGCTACAAGGCTGTTTAATTTATTACATTGTCTGTAAGGATTATAGCTTTTAATCATGATATATGTTTTAGTTTTTACATTTCCAACATGCTCAGATATTTATCTACATAGATGTGAATGCAAATAGAGTTGAGATGGGGTTAAAACCATTGTGCAAAATAATATTAAAAATACAGAATGTGAAACAAAAAAGGCAGTACATTGAGCTTCAAGGTGCAAGAGTGCATGTACATTGACAAATCCTGAATCCTGAAATTCCACTGCTTATGTGATGGCGGGATGCCATGCAGTATATGGAGCTCAAAACCCCCCACCAAGTATTTAGGGCTGATATATTTGGCATCACTCTTACATCATACACAGAGTCCTTCCCAGGGGAAGAGTGTGTGGTGGAATCAGTGGGGGAGTGAGAGGGCTGCACCACATCTGGCAAGTTAGTGTATCCATTGTGGCTCCGCTTCTCTGGGGTCTATCATGTACAAGAAAAGAACACAGATTCCAGCATTTTAAGTACATAACTTAAAGGCTAAATGGTTTTCATTACTAAATGGAGACATATTTACCCCTTACAAAAAAATACCAGATGTAGGAAATGTGTATTTAACATGATTACCTGTAAATTGCAGAAACTTATTTTATTGTGTTGGGGACTGCCGGCTTTTTCTACACGAGGGCTGTCAAACGGCTAAAAAATGTAATTGCGATAATCGCATTTTGTTCATAGTTAACTCAAAATTTATTGTGATTAATCACATCTAGATAGAATTTTTCATCATTAATAAGTGTACCCTAGACAGATCATTTTCAAGTTTTAACACCATGAACGGACAATTAATTTGCTTGAATGAAATGTTTATAAACATTATGCTTTTTTTAAACAGTTCATCACAAAAAGTATAAACACCATTTAGTGACAATAAATACAATAAAATACACAATTTAATAACAGTAAAAAATGCTGCTGTATTGACATGAGCTAGTGAGCTGCTTTCTTGCCTTGGAGTTCGTGAAAGTTAATTATAGATTTTAAATCATGCCCTTTCACCTGGATAGTAAAATGATGAGGACATAAACTGAGAAGTTATTATGAAGTTATTATGAATGTGCCTGTTACTACATTACATACATACTATACTGTCTTTACAGCGTGTATATAAAACATTGATGGAAGTGTTTGGACGTTTTTAAGCGCTTTATAGGCAGAATAGATCGACTCTGTTAGGCGCCATTGTAAGCGGACTTTTGCTCGCACTTATTTACTAATCAGTGAATAAAAAAAGAAAAACTTATGTGTGCTTGTCTTACATAAGGACTGTGAATGATAGGCAAAATTCCAAAAATGGCAGTTCCCCTTTAACTGGCTTATCAATTTTTTTTTTTAGTATTTATTGAGGTTGAAAAGATGAGGGTTATAGAAAAATGTGAAAGTGTATTTAAATTGACCAGCATTGTCTGTCTTTGTTGGCCCTGCGATAAGGTGTACTTCGTCTTCCGCTCAAATGCAGCTGGGATAGGCTACTAATCGAGCCACATTGCACTAAGACAACACAAGGTGGATTTACATTTAGTGTGTGAATGTGAGTGTAAATGTTGTCTGTCTATCTGTGTTGGCCCTGCGATGAGGTGGCGACTTGTCCAGGGTGTACCCGCCTACAGCCCGAATGCAGCTGAGATAGGCTCCAGCACCCCCCGCGACCTCGTAAGGGACAAGCGGTAAGAAAATGGATGGATGGATGGATAGGCACATGTGATTGTGATCATTTGATGTAAATCAGTGGCTTTCTTAGCTTGAATGATCAACGGGTATAAGTAAGAGTTACCTAAATGTAACATGGCCCATTTGGTTTACATGCAACAAGTAGACCAGGTGAACTTGCCTGTCTAGTTTGTAATAGTGTTTGATTTGAATTCCAATGACTTTTTTCATTTAGGTCACAGTGCATTTGCGCTTCATTACACATACACATGACTCACCCTCTGCACCAACATTGTATGATCTCCATAACCCCCAGCCTGCTCTACTTCTCCCTCCTCGGCCTCGTCTTCATGAACCACCATGGTGTTGACAGAATCAGTGTCCGCGTCCCTGTGACTAAAACAAAAAGGAGGCCATGATCAAGTAGCAGTTTTATTTTCAAGAATGACAATAATATTACCGATCAGTTGGGCTCTCCTCCTCTTCGACTCCCTCCCCGCTTTCGCTCTCCTCACTGCTCTCACTGCTTTCCGAGGAGGAGGAGTAGTCATTAGCCTTGACTGGGGGCCTCGGCTGCTCCTCAGCACGCTCTTTGGCAAAGAGGCCATGGTCCTGCATTTATACACCATCATTCATTTATTGAAGTGTGCTAATGATTCAAACAAAACGTCTTTAAAACAAAATAAAGGACAACTTATAATAAACAGATGCAAAGGTGTAGAAATAGTAAAAGAAAATGGTGTATAAAAAGTAACAGAAAAAAAAACTTGACGACCACGTTTTACATGACCACACAGTAACAAACTACCTTTATGCAAGACATAACTGCATGCAACGCCATCTCTGTTTCCTACAAGTGAATGCAGATGCAAAGTCAAGCATAAACACTGAACATCCATACACTGCAGTACTGACCTCTCCTATTGCTCTCTTGTAACTCTACAATTGAGGAAATGTCAATACGTATTTAGGAAGAGTAGAAGCATGAGGGGAGACAACAGTGTCAACGTTAGAATAAAATATCTAGTTAGCAAATTTAGGGATCCAACGATTAACCAGTTTTACGATTAACTGTGATTAAAAACATCACTGTTATTTCATCGCAAAGGGTCCACTATACCGTGTGTTTCAGTTTTGCTGGTATGTTATTTTTTGGCACAACCTGCACGGCACAAAAACAAGGAAACACCAGGTGCTTACACGCACCTATCGAGAGCAACGCTAGTATGCTGCATTAGCTTAAAGATGGCAGTAGGACAAAGCAGCAAACTTTTCCCAACCCCCAAAAAAGCTAAAGTCGGCAGTATGGGAACATTTTGGGTACCTAAAAATTACCAAGGCGTCATTGAAGACGATGGTTCACCCATTTGCAAAACACGACAAAAGAAAGTTGTGGCTAAAGGCTCTAACACGTTCAATAGAGATTGTTTCGCCTTGTACGTGTTGAATAAACTATAGGTCAGGGGTCCCCAAACTACGGCCCGCGGGAAGTCACAATACAAAAATTAAATAAAATAAAAAACAATTTTTAATTTTGTCTCCTAGCCGCTCAGGCAAATTATATTGTCTAAAAATGCATACATTTTTTTAACCCAATGCGGCCCCAGAGTCAAAAAGTTTGGGGACCCTTGCTATAGGTATTATAAGTTAATATAGAATAAAACACTAACAAAACATCAGGAGTTTGTAGAATAACAGCACTTTACCAAGGGATCTAACTTTGTTCATTCCAGTTATTAATACAGCATAAAATAGATTCTTACAAATTATTGCCCCAATGAGTAACATTGGGAAATCAGTAAAATAAATCTTAATTTTATTTTAATAATAAAATTATTAATTTAAATTTGTACTGTCATATTTAATTACTGTTATTTACACAAGTAATAAATAACATCAAAATCTTTAAGGAATGTGATTTTAAATGTTTTGTTGTGAAATTAATCAATGCATAATAATCGTGATATCGTGAAACTGTGATTATTACTCAGACTACAAATGTACAGTCAAAATCTATAATCGTTGCATCCCTAAGCAAACTGTATGTTACTATTCTTGATGTGTTAAAACTGACTACATGCATGCTAGTTTATCTAATTGACAAATCAACAAAGCAGAGCCATTGAATGATGTAAGAACTTGTTTTATAAGTAGTAAATGGGGTCAGTCACTTACAGCTGGACGCCCTGGCCGGGAAGAAGTCCGAGACTCCCCTGGCTTATGACGACTATCACGAGACAGAATAGGAGAATCCATTTTGGAGGAGCCTGAAAATAATAATGGTGTTCATGTAGTAGTTTTGAGAAGGAATTGTTGTTGGAGAAGAAGCAATCGTTTACAACAGGAACTCACTGAGGATGCGATGTCTTTCTAACGAGCCTGTCTGTGGCAGATTAGATATGATGGCCATACTGTCTCCTCTCTCCCAGCGATCGTTTCGGCTGAGATCTGGATTACTGCCACAAATAGTCTCACATCAGTATAAAGCTAAAATTTTAACTAGGAAACTCCCATTAAACTCCCAGGTTTTCTTGCTGAATAACACTTGTGTGAATGGTTGCATCAGTATTTACGAAACGAGAACAAAGTATCATTTGAATACCTAGCTCTAACTGGATGCCTAATTCCAGAGGTCAGGTTGGTGTTGAGAGCTGTGGCAATTGATGCTGTTCTCTGGGGAATCTGTTGATTAAAGAGCTACATACAGTAATATATTCTGCATCGTATAACACTTACTAGATATCCCTTGCAAAAGGGCTTAATTAGGTGCATCTTTTCTTCTTTTGTATTTGTTATTTTGCTAAATGAATCATTCTAGCTCACCTTGGGTGGAAGTTCCGCATCTGGCAACCGAATCCAGGGCCCACGCTCTTCTCTGATTTGGTGTATTTGTGGTGCAGGGGTCTCAGATGTGGGGTCTGAGTTCTGACGCACTAGCTCTCGGGAGTGGATGGGTCGTGGTGTAGGGGCGAGGGAGGGATCCTGGGTGGGGAATGCGGACATGGTCTTAGTGGGCTGGTCACAGAGAGACTGGGAGCGTGGGACAGGGGCAGCATAAGGTTTTAGTGGAACCAAATGAGCCATCTGGAACTGGAGGAGGTCAGCAGGTAAGTAGAGCAGGCCCAGAAAGAAGACCAATCCAAGATAGAAGCCGGCGTAGGAAAGGAGGTTGAATGCAAAGTATTTAAAAAAAGAAAGAGGGAAACATTTTTATAAAGGCAAACGTAAGAATTTCAGCGTCAAGTAGATTTAAAAGAAAGCTTTAAATTGCCATTACCCACCTTGCCCTGCCCCCCTTGTGGTTCAACAGGTCTCTGCATTGGGGGCGTCTGAGCAGACTGGGCAACTCCAGACTGGCTGATTGAATCTGAGCGTGACTGGATGGCAGTGTCAGAGACAGTGGTACAGATTTTGGGAGAGCCTTGTCGGTTGAGCTTACTTCGCTCTTCCACCTGGATTTTGAAAAACAGTGGAAGGATTTAAAAAAGGGTAAGCGACATATAGCAGGTTGAGTTGTGTGTGTTAATAGTGTTTGACACAGCTCTACCTCTCGGGCCCATGTGGGTTTGTTGTTGGCCTCCAAGTTTTTGTTATAGTGGTAGAGCTGGGGCTTCTTTTCCTGCTGCTGTTGCTGCAGTGACACTAGGTAAGCATGTTCCTGTTGCAACTGTCTCTGCAGCCGCTCTGACTGACGCTGCTCCTCCAGCTGCTTGCGCTTATACTCCTGAGCAAAGAAAAACACTGTAGTCAGGAAGGTGCTCAACACAGAGAACATCACTCCATCAAAGAAGCATATACAAGTTTTAGCTCAACAACTCAGACCACATTCATTTTATTGTCTCAAATGTATGTGACTATCAAAAATATGGGAGTCAATTACCAGCCCACAATGAAAAAAATATTGATTTGTTTCTGCGGCTTCACATTTCATGTAGTGTAATAAACAAAGTGTAACTGTAAGTCAGTCAACCTATTGGTTTTTAATTCAGAGTTATGAACTACATGCGTCACTGTGGCGCTTAATGCTTTCTTCTTTCTACAAGACACAGGAAAGGAGATAGGATAAAAATAAATTCAACCATGAGTCACTAAGCTGACTTGCGTTCGCATCATATCATAAGCACAACTATGGTTTTGTTGACATCTACAAGTGTCTTATGTCAATAATGATGATGTGATGATTTCGTATGTCCCAGAAGACAAACAGGATGAAAAATTCAAAGCATTTTATCCCTAAAAGATGGTGCTTAATGCATACAACCCTTGGGAAAAAACATGGGATCATTAGTCTTGGAAGATGTTCAGTTTAATTTTGTAGGAGAAAAAGCAGATAACAGACATGACACAAAACTATAGTAATTTCAAATATCAGCTTTCTGGGTTTAAGTAACACTAAGAAATCAAGAAAATAAATTGTAACAGTTTTGTTTTTTAGATCAAGCAGAAAGAAAAACATTATGGAATCACTCAATTGGAAGAAAAAAACACAAACAAAAAACAACACACCACAAGTACTTTGTTGCACCACCTCTGGCCTTATATATTATAGCTTATATAACAGCTTGCAGTCTCTGAGGCATATACTTAAAGAGTGACAAACAGTACTCTTCATCAATCTTACTCCAATATTCTGACTGCTGTTAGATGAGCTTTACAGGTTAGAGTCTTGACCATTTTCTTCAATTTCCACTAATGATTTTCACCTGGTGGTGAATCGGCTCCGATGGTGGGGGAGAATGCCGGACAGACCTGGCAGGCCCAAACAAACAGTGAGGGTCTGCTGGGAAAATCTGGCAGAGTCTCACGTCAGAGGGAGTTTCAATTCACACCTCCGGGAGAATTTTGAACATGTTACGAGGGAGGTGCTGGATATTGAGTGCGAGTGGACCATGTTCCGTTGCCTCTATTGTCAAGGCAGCCGATCGGAGCTGTGGCCGCAAGGTGGTAAATGCCTGCCTAGGCGGTAATCCCACAATCTGCTGGTGGACACCAACAGTGAGAGATGTCATCGAGCTGAAGAAGGAGTCCTATCGGGTCCTTCTGGCTCATCGGACTCCAGAGGCAGCGGACAGGTACCAACAGGCCCAAGCGGTGTGCGGCTTTGGCAGTTGTAGAGGCAAAAACTCAGACATGGGAGGAGTTCGGAGAAGCCATGCATAATGACTACCGGACGGCTTTGAAGCGATTCTGGACCACAATCCGCCGCCTCAGGAGGGGTACCAGTGCACTGTCAACACCGTGTATAGTGGGGACGGTGTGCTGCTGACATCGACTGGGGATGTTGTGGATCAGTGGAAGGAATACTTCGAAGACCTCCTCAATCCCACCTACACGTCTTCCAATGAGAAAGCAGTGCCTGCAAACTCTGCGGTGGGCTTTCCTATTTCGGGGGCTGAGGTTGTTGAGAAGCTCCTCTGTGGCTGGGCCCCAGGGGTGGATGAGATCCACCTGGGGTTCCTCAAGGCTCTGAATGCTATGGGGCTGTCGTGGTTGACAAGACTCTGCAGCATTGCGTGGACATTGGGGGCTGGCCTCTGTAATGGCAGACTGGAGCGGTGGTTCCTCTATTTAAAAAGGGGAACCGGAGGGTGTGTTCCAATTATTGTGGGATCACACTCCTTAGCCTTCCCGGTAAAATCTATTCAGGTGTACTGGAGAGGAGGCTACGTCGGATAGTCGAACCTCGGATTCGGGAGGAGCAGTGTGGTTTTCGTCCTGGTTGTGGAGCTGTGGACCAACTCTATACTCTCGGCAGGATCCTTGAGGGTGCATGGCAGAATGCCCAACCAGTCTGCATGTGTTTTGTGGACTTGGAGAAGGTATTCCACCTTGTCCCTCGGGAAGTCCTTAGAAGAGTGCTCAGAGAGTATGGGGCATTGTCGGCAGCAAGTCGGACCCGTTGCCGAAAGGCAAAGCTTTCAATTTACCGGTCGATCGATGCCCCTATACCCACCTGTGGTCATGAGCATTAGGTTATGAAAGGACAAGATCACGGGTACAAGCGGCCGAAATGAGTTTTCTTTGTTGGGTGGCGGGGCTTTCCCTTAGAGATAGGGTGAGAAGCTCTGTCATTCGGGAGGAGCACAGAGTAAAGCTGCTGTAAATAAGGAGGAGCCAGATAAGGTGGGTCGGGCATCTGGGTACCCGGCATGCCGACCAGTAGGAGACCACGGGGAAGACCCAGGACACGGTGGAGAGACTATGTCTCCCAGCTGGCCTGGAAACGCCTTGAGATCCCCCGGGAAGACCTGGACGAAGTAGCTGGGGAGAGGAGAGTCTGGGCTTTTCTGCTTAGGCTGCTGCCCCCACGACCTGACTTCAGATAAGCGGAGAAAGATGGATGGAGAGTCGGACTATTGTAGGCCATGACATTGACCTTATGAATCTTTCTTCAAGGAAAGTGTTTACAGTTTTTGCTCTATGGCACTATGGTCATCTTGAAAAATATCATCCCCAAACATCCTTTCAATTGATGAAATAAAGTAAGTGGCCAAAACATCAGTACAAACTTGTGCATTTATTGACAATGTAATGACAGCCATCTGCACAGTGCCGATACCTAACATGCATAATCCGCATATTATTAATGACTGTGGAAATGTGCATGTTTTCTTTAGGCAGTCGTCTTCATAAATCTTAGTGGAACGGCACCAAACAAAAGTTCCAACATCATCACCTTGCCCAATGCAGATTTGCAATTCACCACTAAACATGACATTTATCCTGTCATCCATAGCCCACGATTACTTTTCCTTCGCCTACAGTAGCCTTGTTTTTTTCTGTTTTAATGTTTATGACAGCTTTCATTTAGCTTTTCTGTATTTAAATGTAGTTACTTTTAGGCGGTTTCTTACAGTTCGGTCATAGATTTTGAATTTGTTCTTTTGTTTTTTTCCTGTGCATTTTCTGTTTTCAATACATATTTATTTTAAGTTATCTGTCTTGAAGCCTTGATGTTGTCCTTGATCTACCAGTTGCCTTTTACAATATTTCCATGTTGTTTGTACTTAGTCCGTATTTTAGACACAGCTGACTGTAAACAATCAACATATGCAACATTGTGTGATGTTTTATCTTCTAGAAGAAGTTTCATAATCCTCTCCTTTGTTTCAATTGAAATATCTTGTGTTGGAGCCATGATTCATGTCAAACCACCTGATGCAACAGCTCTCCAAGATGCGAACACTCCTTTTTAATTGCAGACTAAAGATTAAATATGATCAGGTGTTATCTTTGGAAATGAGAATGTACAGGGTGATTCTATAATTGTCTTCACAGAATTGAGTGATTCTATTTTTTATTCACTCTGCTTTTTACAGACTACTACAATTTATAATATTGATTTCTTTAGGTGTTTCTTGAAGCCAGAAAATTGCCATTTAAAATGACTATAGGTTTGTGTCATGTCTCTTATCCTCATTTTTTCAACAAAATTAAACAACTGAATGAACATTCTCCAAATCTGTTGATTCCTTTTTTCAGGGGTTGTAGAACTATATAAGTGAACCATTTGGAAGCCATATTATTTTGAAACCACCAGTGTCACATACTGTATTACCATGATGTATTTTTGACGTACACTATATCAGTTTATGAACCTGAAGTACTAATTTTCAATTTTGTATTCCTGTAATTTCAATATTGTAAGTGCTGCTAATTCAGTCTCCTTTCAAGCGGTGTTAAAGAAGAGATCCAAAAGTAAGGACTTGTTACCATAAGCAGTGCCTGCTCCTGAAGCAGCTGCTGCTGAAGAATTTCTAGCTGCCGCTGTTCCTCCTCTAACTTATGCCTGATAAACTCCTGAGAGGTGAAGAGGCAAGGAGAATAGAAATAAAGGTGTGAGAGGAGGAATCAAATGCGAGAGGGGGAGAGGATGTGATCAGAACAGTTATGTAACGCTGATACAGTAAACTGCAGAAACAACATGATCACTGGAAGAATTCAACAATTTTAACACAGACTTTTTTTTTAATAGGAAAAACATGCTGAATTGTGTTTTTTTTAATTTAATCAAGAAGGATCCAAGTAAGCATTAGATATCTGATCTGCAATGAAGGAAAATACTCAATTATTGGAAGAATCATGTACTATAGCAGTAATAAGTGATTCTGATATGACACCAGACTGTTTCAGAGAGGAAACAGGAAATGAAGAAGGACGTGGAGAGCTCACCCACAGAAAACTCATCTCTGAATAAATACACTAATTTAGACCCTTGCTGCTATGGCAACCTACTCATGGAATTTCACCACTTGCACAGCGCTGCTCTTCGACACGCCCACATTTCACCCCAATTGGCTGATTGGAGCCATTCTCCCCAGTGGTTGGTTACCTGCTCTCTTTCAGCCAACCTCCTATCTTCCTCCCGTCTCATATCGTCGAGTCTACGATGGGGACCTTTTTCTTGCTGCTGCCTCACCATCTCTCTCTCCTTTCTCTGTTGCTGGGAGAGAAGAGGGAGACAAAAAAAGAAAAAGAAATGAGCACAGGGGCAACATTTGCACAGGAGACTTTATAATGGATAGTCTGTTTATGAGTGGAACCTTCTTCATTTTTGTTCTAAGTTGAGAAAGTAAAATCATTGCTAAACAGAACAGACATACTCAACTACACACATGCAGGCACACACACTGACAGAAGAAAATACTAACATGCACACACCGCATTCATAATCTTACAAATACCGCTGACATTCTTGACAGACATTAAAACAACAAGGAGTGCACTTTGAGGGGAAATTAGATGTTGCCAACTACTGAGCATTGAAAACATTAGCAGTGCAATCAAACTGCAGTAAATGCTTTGGCAGCACCACACTGACTTTAACAGTAAACTGTTTAAATTCAAAATGTGGATTTCACTTTCTGTTGTCTGTTATTCAATATTAAACAATGCTCCAAAGTCTACTTTTACTCCTTAAATTGCTAATTAATTCTTAAAAACTTTGAATGTCTGTGGACACTACCTCTTCCAGTCGTCGACGCTGCTCTTTTTGCTCCTCAATGCGTTTCTGCCTGTCATGCAAGAGTTGCCTCTTGTGTTCCTCGGGGTCCCTGCGTTGAGCAGCCAGTTGTGCCTGTTGCCTCTTGTGGGCCTCCGATCGTTCCTTGTTCTCCTGCTGGAGACGCTGAAAGTCCCGGCGCAGGGTGGACTCCCCAGGCACATTGAGGATTGAGCTGGTGATCGGATGTTTTTTTAAAGGAGAAAAACAAGAGCTTATTCACACAAACAAATATGATTGTAAAATAATGACAAATTTGACATTCCTTCAAAGACGTAGTGCGACATTGTAATCTTTTTGAAAAAAATAGGCAATAACCAATCACTAGTGCAGTAAATGATAAGAAATGGTTCTACACATGCACAAAGTGAACGGTGCCATTATTTTCTCTGAAATAACTCATCCTTGAAGAGCAGTTGGCATCAACTATGTAGAGCCCTGAGACCAATTCCAGATCTTTTTAAAAGGGTAATATGATGCGGCTTTTTCTACATTTTTGGGGTCTTTATTGGCAAATGGTATGTTTTGACATGAATAACAAAACAATTTTCTGGAACTCACATGAACAGTTTTACTCAGTCAAAAAAAAAAAGAGGGAAACAACATTACCTTGATTCTCTGTCATCGCTACGATTTTCATCCTCTTCATCACTACCACTATATTCATACTCGGTCTCTTCTGTGATTAAAATTAATACAAAGGTCAGCCAAAACATGACGACACATTGTAACACAAATCAATACAGATCACATTTACTCACCTTTCTCTCCCCTTTTTTTGCGTGTCCGATCAATGTGGTCTTTGAGCTGAATCCTGACCTGGCGCTCGGTAGGCTGGTCCCTGATGAAGGAGTGCTTGAGCAGTTGCTCTGTGGATGGTCGGCTGGTGTATGTCTTCACAAGGCAGGCCTCAATAAAGTCAATAAATTTCTTGGACCTGGTGGGAGGAGGGACGCTTGTGAGTGAGATAATTAAAGTCTAAAAGAATACTAACTTCTGTTGTGTCAGAAAATCCACTTGAAATTCGAGACCCCCCCCAAAATGTGCTAAACAATTATGACATTCAATTTAACATACAAATATTTTTTGTTGTGAGGTTAAGATTTTATTATGGCACAAACATGCTGTTGGGACATTGTGGAAAGGTTTGTGGCAAGAAAAAAAAAAAAAAACAGCATGTTTGCAACCATTTGAAATACAATTCAACTTGCTGTCAAAGTTCAAAACAAGCAGTGTTTATGTATTTCCCGTTTTAATTCAATCTACTCTTCATTGTTACTAAATGTTAGGGCAACTTCCCCTTTAATTTGCCCTTGTCTGTAGAATGAGGCAAAACAAGTTTTAAGCTTTTGTGAGGTTGAGAGGTATTACAAGGTGATGTTTTCAGCAGTTAAATGATAATGATAAATGGGTTATACTTGTATAGGGCTTTTCTACCTTCAAGGTACTCAAAGCGCTTTGACAGTATTACCACATTCACCCATTCACACACACATTCACACACTGATGGCGGGAGCTGCCATTCAAGGCGCTAACCAGCAGCCATCAGGAGCAAGGGGTGAAGTGTCTTGCCCAAGGACACAACGGACATCACTAGGATGGTAGAAGGTGGGGATTGAACCCCAGTAACCAGCAACACTCCGATTCAGTTAAGTGAGAAATACTGACATTTATTTTTAAACCCATTGGTAACATGTGCTAGTCATTTGTGGTGTTCTTATGTTTTTTTGTTAACAAAATTGTGTTGACCGCTGCAAACTGCACCTTTAAATCTTAAACAAAATGTTATATGAAAATGTAAGAAATGTTATCAAACTCACCACTTTTTTGATTTGAGTTTAGGAGGGGGATTCCTGGGAATCAGGAAAAGGGCTCTCATTGGATGCATGTCACACAGTGCTACAGAAAAAAAATTAAAAAATGTTTACATATTAGTAGATACTTTACAACATAATGCTATTTGCAGGGGAAAGTGGGGACAAGGCTATCGTGTATCATCAACTATGACAAATACATTTTCACATATTTCTCCACACAGTGGCTTCAAAAAACACCGGTAATCAATGCAACAATTCTTCTTATCATCAACCATCGGTACTGCTGCTGTTATCCAATCTTTACCAGTGCCTCTGGCTTATTGTTGCACTGAATGTAAGAGAAAGGACTGTGAGTCATGTTCTTCCCAGCGTAGGTAGGTTGCTAAACCTGACTGGTTAGCTTTTGAGTTTCACAGTAAATAGGCTTTTGGACATATGCAGCATGGTGTAGAAAACCAACGACAAAAGGAATTATTGTTTATGCCATGTTGAAGCTCTACATGTTAAGTGTGTGTTTAAACAAAATTAGAAAAAATTGCTTTAGTTTTGAAAAAACTGCAGTCATTGACAACATATAGGCAATATGTAAACATCACAAAACTCCAAAAAACAGCACAAGTTATAAAGATAATTTTGCTGGAGGAACATTATCAACAAATGCTGTTGAGATGATGTGTACCACAAGAGTGAAAGTTTGAACAAATACTAACTTCTGATAACAGAATTCCTCATGCGTATCTATAGTTTCTAGAAAAAGATGGTAGTTACTTGTTAAAAGAGGAATGTCCAAACTTTTTCCAGCGAGGGCCGCATAATCAAAAAAATTGGCAAAGCTCTATTTTTTTTAGTTATTTTGTGTAATGTTCTAATCCAGTATTAGTTTATTTTGTCTCTAAAATGTGGCGCGGGCAAATGAAAAATCAAGTTGCGGGCTACACTTTGGGCACCCCTGCGTTAAAAAATGGTGCCTCAATGTTTGGAGACATGCAGTCTCTAAAATGGCACTTATTTATTATGAATATTTTATTCAGAATTAAGATTACACATTTTCTAAACAAAAATACAGGATGGTCATTCAGTCTTGCATAACTGTCAACATTTCTATATTTTATCCTTCTTTCCTGGTGACTGACTGTTTACGTATTAATCTCATATTTAAACATGAATGAAAGAAAAAAAGTATCTACTATATTGCACAGCTTTTGGTCTGCTTGCTGTGGCTCGTGAAATCAGGGCTTCAAAATAAAAGCAGGCTTTTAAAACACATGTACACAATAATAGGTGGGTTGCAATCACTTGACCTAGAGGCACATCCAGGCACTTCCAGATTTCAGGAGATGGTCTAAGCCCTATTAAGATGTTTATTTACCTTAATCAGTGCATATTCAGGCTTATTTTGAGAGGTTTAGAGGCAAATCTAAAAGTGATCATGAAAAAAATATTTTAAATGGGGATAGAGTGGATTTTCACTTTAAGAAAAATATTGAAAAAAAGATTTAAACCATTTATCATCACCAAGACGTTACTGCTCGCTACAACCTCACTTCATATAACACAAGGATTTAAAGAAGAAAAGATTGGAGGTACATCATGTATTCACATCTGGAGGGTCCACAAATTAAACATTAATCGGTGAAAGACAAAGTTGGACTTATTCGTGCATCGGTAGGTAACTCAACGCCAAGAAAACGGAAATGCTGATTATCGGTCCTGCTATACACCGACATTTATTTAATAATACCACCTTAACATTTGACAACCAAACAATTGCACAAGGCGACTCGGTAAAGAATCTGGGTATTATCTTCGACCAACCCTCTCGTTTGAGTCACACATTAAGAGAGTTACTAAAACGGCCTTCTTTCATCTCCGTAATATCGCTAAAATTCGTTCCATTTTGTTCACTAGAGACGCTGAGATCATTATTCATGCATTCGTTACGTCTCGTCTTGATTACTGTAACGTATTATTTTCGGGTCTCCCTAGGCTGTTTTAAGATCATAAGAAACTGCTTAACTCTCAGCTGTGCTTTTACTTTTAAGATTTCAATGATTCTTTCACACATATCATATGGCTTAACTACATGGTCCCAGGCACACCATTCATCAACCAAGACCATTGAGTGTCTTTATAACCGCACCTTGAAAGTCCTAGACAAGAAGAGTATACGATATCATCATTGCCAAATTATAACCAAATACAATATTTTAAGTTTTACCAATTTTATTTTGTTACACACAGTCAAACTGTTTTTTAAATGCTTGGATAACTCTGCTCCCCAATTGCTCTGCAAGGCAATTACAAGACTGCAAAGTGGTACCAGATCTACCACCCGAGCAATGTCAAAAGGCAACTGTTGCGTTCCATTCTGTAGAACATCTTTTGCCCAGACTGCCTTTTTAATAAAAGGACCACAACTATGGAACTCTCTACCTGACACTTTGAAAAGTATACCAACAAAATTATGGCTAGTTGAGCAACAATCGTGTTCTCATGTTTAGTTTTTACTCATTTTTACTAGTTGTTTTTTATCTGGTCTGCACTTTGTCTGTGTTATTATTATCTTTGGCTTTTATCTAGTGTGCACTTTGTCTGTATTATTTCTATTTATCATTATAATCGACTCATCTTTGCCTTATTCTATTTTTTATTTTTCCTATTTTAATGATGTTGGATCTGTGTTGATGTTGTTGTTTTTGGAGACAAGTGTTGTAAATTAGCTTTGGCTACAAACACTATGATGCATACATTGAATAACTGTTTCAGATGTCCATGTTTTTGTATCTGTCCTTATTTCAAATAAACCTCTATAATAATAATATGTCTAGCATTAAAAGATTACAGTTGGTACTAAATGCGGCTGCTAGACTTTTGACAAGAACAAGAAAGTTTGATCATATTACGCCTATACTGGCTCACCTGCACTGGCTTCCTGTGCACTTAAGATGTGACTTTAAGGTTTTAATACTTGCATATAAAATACTACACGGTCTAGCTCCATCCTATCTTGCCGATTGTATTGCACCATATGTCCCGGCAAGAAATCTGCGTTCAAAGAACTCCGGCTTATTAGTGATTCCCAGTCTGCGGGCTATAGAACGTTTTCTATTCGGGCTCCAGTACTATGGAATGCCCTCCCGGTAACAGTTAGAGATGCTACCTCAGTAGAAGCATTTAAAGTCCCATCTTAAAACTCATTTTTATACTCTAGCCTTTAAATAGACCCCCTTTTTAGACCAGTTGATCTGCCGTTTCTTTTCTTTTCTCCTCTGCCCCCCTCTCCCTTGTGGAGGGGGGGGGCACAGGTCCGGTGGCCATGGATGAAGTGCTGGCTGTCCAGAGTCGGGACCCGGGGTGGACCGCTCGCCTGTGCATCGGGTGGGGACATCTCTGCGCTGCTGACCCGTCTCCGCTCGGGATGGTTTCCTGCTGGCCCCACTATGGACTGGACTCACACTATTATGTTAGATCCACTATGGACTGGATTCTCACTAATATGTTAGATCCACTATGGACTGGACTTTCACAATATTATGTCAGACCCACTCGACATCCATTGCTTTCGGTCTCCCCTAGAGGTGGGGGGGTTACCCACATATGCGGTCCCCTCCAAGGTTTCTCATGGTCATTCACATCGACATCCCACTGGGGTGAGTTTTTCCTTGCCGTTATGTGGGCTCTGTACCGCGGATGTCGTTGTGGCTTGTGCAGCCCTTTGAGACACTTGTGATTTAGGGCTATATAAATAAACATTGATTGATTGATTGATAACGTATTTGATTGACATAACGAGTGCTGTGATCATGACACTAATGAGAAAAAGGATCAATAAGTTTTTTTGAAGTTGATTTCCTGCTACAAATATAAGTCTCATCTACAATTCATGTCTGCTGTTGTTTTTATGATGTTAAGTATATTTGTCTCATTATTTAGCTGTATATGTCCATGTTTTTCAGCATGAATCTTTGCTAGCGATATCAAGATATAGTATATGCTGTTGAGCCTATGAGAGATTTATTCATTAGGGATATTTTCTTGATGCTAACGAATAGCACCAAAGACGCTATATTGTGGTCATCCGTGTCGAATTAAACACTTGGCTTTCCTGCACAAAAACAGCTACTAGACTTTTAGTTTCTTTTATGAAAATTCGAGAAAGAAAATGCGGTGGACCAACAATTACAATATTTATTACTAAGACTTAACATGACGTTAGTTTATTTGCACAACCAGGTCTTCGTAGTTAAATTTAGGCGTAGCAACCACAAAAGAACAAAAAACTAATGCAATCTATTGTCTATCTATCGTTACATTTAGTTCTGCTATCAAACACTACTATTATAGTAGAGAATACACTCGATGACATCACAGAAAGTTTCTCAAACAAATCAAATGTTTAAACAAAAATTTTACAAAGTGATCACTGCAGACACAAGCTGTTCAATTGTATTCCACAAGATGATGAAAGTTATATTTTTAAGAGCCATTTCTTTCGACGCACTTTCATTTTCCCTGGCTTTACCTTTATGAACCACTTTTTTGGGGACTATGTAACCCCCCAATTTGAACGATTGGAACACCGAAGAACATAACAGCAATGCGACATTTTCTGCTCAAACTTCACACTTTCTCACTTGTTGTAATGCTATGCTCAAGCTGCCTGACCATCGTGTGAATTAAGCCGCAAAGAAGAAAAAAAGATGTGACGTCAATATAGTTGAGTCTTTTCACCAGCACATTCCCCTGTTGAGTTCTGTGCTCTCACTCCCAATTTTATTATGTTCTAGTTTTGAGCTGCACTGAATGTGTTTATACTCTTTAATTGTAAGTACAGTCATGCCTCGTTAATCGCGTACAATTGGTTACAGGCCCAATCATCGTGAACTAATTTCCGCGAAGTAGGATTATTATTAATGAATTACATATTTTCATAGAGCCTAAAAAAACTTATCAGCCTTCTAAGTTTTTTATGTATAATTAGAGACCTTGAAACATGAAATAACAGCCATATACAGTAGTCATCTTTTCACTCATTTTACCCAATAAAGTAGCTTTGAGTGTGTTTTAGTGTAGATTACAGTACTCAACTGAGGAGCTACAAATGTCATTGCTATAGCAGTCACCCGGCCGTTGTCATATCCTGGGTAATTCCTCTAAGTTAGAACTGGGCTACCATGTGTTGAAAGCACAGGCGTAAGTTCTTCGGTCAAATTTGGTCAACTTGTCAGTCCCAACTACGGCTATTAGTCGTGTTGTTAGCATTCTGTGTTGTTAGCATTGCGTGTTTCGCGTTCTCATTCTACATTGCTCACTCCACGTCGCTCACGCCACCTTCTGACCAAAGTCATGTGAAGCTGATTATGTCGATGATAAATTGCATTTACAAGTTATCTTTATCAAACTTTATCACATTGAATGAGGAGAAGGTGTGTCCAAACTTTTGGCCTCTACTGTATATTGTTCGCGCCAAATACTCACCAATGTGAAAAGGTGTTATTGATGAGACAGGGGTTAAAAATTAGGTGCATCAAAAAGATGTTCTGTCCATCTTACTTCAAAACCATTATTAAAGCCCTAACCTCATTTTTATGGGATGGTGAAAAACCCAGAATACGATTAGAACTACTACAGTGACCCAAGTCAAAAGGTGCCATGGCACTTCCAAACTTTTGCTACCATTATTGGGCTGCAACAGTTAAAAAAATTATGTATTTACTCCCGACACAGACTGGTGCTACTCAGAAGCCAAATCCTGTATCTCTACATCTCTCCAGGTCCTGATGACCTCCGATCTCCCACGTACTATTTCAGACTTCAGTAATAGCCCAGTTGTGATAAATACCTTTAGAATATGGTCTCAATTCAGGCGGAGTTTTGGAATCAAACATTTTCTACATATACAGGTAAAAGCCAGTAAATTAGAATATTTTGAAAAACTTGATTTATTTCAGTAATTGCATTCAAAAGGTGTAACTTGTACATTATATTTATTCATTGCACACAGACTGATGCATTCAAATGTTTATTTCATTTAATTTTGATGATTTGAAGTGGCAACAAATGAAAATCCAAAATTCCGTGTGTCACAAAATTAGAATATTACTTAAGGCTAATACAAAAAAGGGATTTTTAGAAATGTTGGCCAACTGAAAAGTATGAAAATGAAAAATATGAGCATGTACAATACTCAATACTTGGTTGGAGCTCCTTTTGCCTCAATTACTGCGTTAATGCGGCGTGGCATGGAGTCGATGAGTTTCTGGCACTGCTCAGGTGTTATGAGAGCCCAGGTTGCTCTGATAGTGGCCTTCAACTCTTCTGCGTTTTTGGGTCTGGCATTCTGCATCTTCCTTTTCACAATACCCCACAGATTTTCTATGGGGCTAAGGTCAGGGGAGTTGGCGGGCCAATTTAGAACAGAAATACCATGGTCCGTAAACCAGGCACGGGTAGATTTTGCGCTGTGTGCAGGCGCCAAGTCCTGTTGGAACTTGAAATCTCCATCTCCATAGAGCAGGTCAGCAGCAAGCTCTAAAACTTGCTGGTAGACGGCTGCGTTGACCCTGGATCTCAGGAAACAGAGTGGACCGACACCAGCAGATGACATGGCACCCCAAACCATCACTGATGGTGGAAACTTTACACTAGACTTCAGGCAACGTGGATCCTGTGCCTCTCCTGTCTTCCTCCAGACTCTGGGACCTCGATTTCCAAAGGAAATGCAAAATTTGCTTTCGTCAGAAAACATGACTTTGGACCACTCAGCAGCAGTCCAGCTCTTTTTTTCCTTAGCCCAGGTGAGACGCTTTGCGCGCTGTTTCTTGGTCAACAGTGGCTTGACACGAGGTATGCGGCAGTTGAAACCCATGTCTTTCAAGCGTCTCTTGGTGACTCCAGCAGCTGTCCACTCCTTCTGAATCTCCCCCACATTTTTGAATGGGTTTTTTTTCACAATCTTGACCAGGGCGCGGTGATCCCTATCGCTTGTACACTTTTTCTGACCACAGTTTTTCCTTCCCTTTGCCTCTCCATTAATGTGTTTGGACACAGAGCTCTGAGAACAGCCAGCCTCTTCAGCAATAACCTTTTGTGTCTTTCCCTCCTTGTGCAATGTGTCGATGGTTGCCTTTTGGACAGCTGTCAAATCTGAAGTCTTCCCCATGTTTGTGTAGGCTTCAGAACTGGACTGAGAGACCATTTAAAGCCCTTTGCAGGTGTTTTGAGTTAATCAGCTGATTAGTTTGTGGCACCAGGTGTCTTCAAAATTTAACCCTTACACAATATTCTAATTTTGTGACACACGGAATTTTGGATTTTCATTTGTTGCCACATCAAATCATCAAAATTAAATGAAATAAACATTTGAATGCATCAGTCTGTGTGCAATGAATAAATATAATGTACAAGTTACACCTTTTGAATGCAATTACTGAAATAAATCAAGTTTTTCAAAATATTCTAATTTACTGGCTTTTACCTGTATATGTATATATATATATATATATATACAAACACACATATACACACATATACATATATATATACACATATACATGTATATATACACATATACATATATATATATATATACACATATATATATATATATATATATATATATATATATATACACACATATACACATGTACATACATATATATATATATATATATATATATATATATATATATATACACACATAAAAAATATGTTCTGTCAAACGTTTGTCAACGTCATTGTCACAGTGAAGATACAGTAGCGCAAAAATTAGCTGCTGTACTGTACTTAGTAGTGTTCATTCTTAACCTGGAAACACAAGTCTCACTTGGTAAATATCTTCATCGATTGCCATGACATAATAGAAAATAAGACAAATACAGCACTATAATACATATAGGACACAAAAAGGACTTATTTCAACACTTAATTAAGGACAAAAATATGTAGATTATGCTGGAAAAATTTAAATAAAATCTGTGTTGAGGGACGACTGTATGATTTGTGGTTCACTTCCTGTGCAACTTGTTACTTGTAAAAACAGACATGCTACAGATATGAAAATAATTGCTATCAAAGAAAACCCAATAAACAAGATGCCTCCTCCACCGTTGGCCAGTTTATTTCTTTGCGTCAATCCTATGTTTTCAGAAAATGTTCCTCCTTTTCCGAATGCAATTGTTGGCAAGTATGGTCTTGTTGTTGAACACTGTTCTTATCCGCTATTTATTCTACAGGCAACATTTCCTACTTTAGTGAGGATTGTCAGACAGCTCCCCCGCCTGCAAAGCAGACCAGAGAGATTCATGCAATCGGTCTCCACAGGCGGCTTGCCAGCTCACGACTATACTCGCTTGATTACAATGAGTCAGCTGTCCATCTGAAGACAACAAAGCTGCATTTGCAAGACGGACTCATTCATAGAGAAGTTAGAGATCTGCCTGACTCAACCTCAGACAGGTAGTAAAGTGTCTATGCAAAGTTGCTGAACCATTAACGAATGACTTACGAGGCGCTCCTTCGGCCATTTCGATTGCGGTAATTCCCAAGGACCAAATGTCACTCTGGAAAAGGAAACAGAAGAGAGTACGTCAGCCAATAGTTTTTAGATCCCCTCAACATACACGACAGCGCTGCTCTTACCCTGTAGTCGTAGGTCGAGTCAGGGTTTTCATCGCAGGCAATGACTTCTGGCGCCATCCAGTAAGGCGTGCCAATGAAAGTGTTTCTACGCCCCACCGTCCTGTCAAGCTGAGCACTAACTCCAAAATCAACTGAATACAGAGAATGTTGGACTTTTAGGCCATATACCTGCTTGATGATGCAAACTGACACATTCAATCTCTCCGCATACCTAGTTTCACCTCTGCATTCTCTGTGAGCAGAACATTCTGGCCCTTAATGTCTCTGTGGATGACTTTATGTGCATGTAGATGGGAAAGGCCCTGGAAACAAACAAAAAGTGTGGCAAATTATTTTAACATTTTTGC